>NW_026623529.1:0-37623 GCF_030028575.1 Malurus melanocephalus
GGGAATGCAGCATTACTAGAAAACAAAAAAAAAAAAGAAAAAGAAAAAAAGAAAAAAAGAAAAAAAGAAAAAAAGAAAAAAAGAAGAGTTATTACATTTTTTTATTTTCGAGCCATGAAAAATGAGGTAAAAGTCTATTTCCATTCTCTACAGAATAAATCCACTTGGCAGGCCATTTAAAGTATCTGCCTGATGACAAAGAGCAGATTTGAAGGTTTTTTTTACCTCAATCTTAATAAAATTATGTTTATGGAAATTTACATATCTTTGGTGCATTTACAGTCCCAAAAAGTCAAATTTACCTTATTACTCAATGTACTTCAAAGAATTTCTTACCAGTCCAAAAATATTTTGAAGTTTTTCCTTCATAGAAATGAGTATACTGTGCTAGTGTTGGTTTTGGATTTTTTTGTCTCCATGTCTTCTCCTGGACTTGTAAAAATGAAATGAGCTTTTGCACATGCTGAGATGCTCACTTAAAACTCTAAGAAGATCAGGATGTTGCTTTAAACAACAGAGATCAAAGTAAACTTGGTGCTCTCTACAGGAGATAACACTTTCAGCTAACTTATCGCAGTATCTGCACTGAACACATTGGTTAGAATAAAAGTATTTTCCCAGGGTAGGTATTAAATTGAGAACTGAAATTAAATGGGAAATGACACTGAGGCATTATGGCCTCGTGACTTATTGATCACACGAGGGGGGAATGCTGACAATGACCCGGGGTGCAGGCAGTACTGGAGCCAGTGTGAATCTACACATCTGGTAAAGCTTTATCTGCACTGGCTGCTTAGCCCAGGTGTCCAAGGTTCAGGTGGCCCTGGTGACATCCACCATGCAGGAACATCTAGGTACCATGTCTGTGCTCACCTGAGCATGTCTGAGGTCATGTCTCAGGTTTTGTGTGCTGGGATGCGCACGGATCCCTTACTCAGTCTATTTGAGGACCTGCCCTTCCTACTTGTGCAATACTTGGTAGCACTTCCAAAGTAACTTGCAGAACACAGACTGAGATTTTTCACTCCAATCTCCTCACCAGTTTCATCCTTTCATGCCTACCCCTATGGAGAACCAGCCACCAGGAAGACCTAAGCACAGGCGTGCAAGATTGTAAACTGGGTTGGTCCAGATCATTGTTTTGTTGCAGAGGAATCACAGGATGAGCAAAAGTAAGCAAAGAATGTCCAATACACCAATGCTGACCAAGCTCTAGGTCCTGTTCAAACCACCGGGACACCAACTTCGGTTTAAAGCACTTCCAAATCAAATTGCAGGGTGTGTGTGTGCACGTGTGAACTGCAGAGGACAGAAGCCTAAACCAGGTGAGAACCTGTGTTGCATGTTTAGTTCTGATAAACTTTGTGCAATACCAGGAAATTGTAGACAGGTTTCTTTTAGGCCAAGTCTTTCCTTTGCACATGACTAACGGAGTTGCTTTTTCTGTTTGCTGGTTTAGTTTGCTGGGTTTGCTAGGTTCAATTGTGCTTGTTGGGGTTTTTTGGACAATGATTGGGATATCACTCTTCCTGACACCTTTTAACTGCAAAAGTAAGAAGAAAACTCTTAACTGTGCTGTCTTTAAGCCTATTACAGAAAAAAAAAAAATAGCAGATGCAGCACAGCTGTTGGTGGGAAACAGCATTAAGGAAAAAGTTCTGTTGCTGACCTGTGCATCTGTCAAAAAAACAGAACTTCAAGCCAGTAAGTACACCATTCTTTCTTACAATTAATGCTATCATTCTACTAATAAATCTTTTTGTGCAAAATTCATTTTAATGGCTATTAAAAAACCATGAAAACACCTCTTTTCACAAKCAGTGGAGGCTTTRTCTGTTACTGTCATGCACCARGGGCCACAGTGACAAACACCAGGACACATGGATCCGTGACTCGCTACGTCAGCACTGGTTTCTTGTGGTGTAAGAGGCAATGTCTTCTCCTGTAAGAGAGAGAGAGACTCTGGAGTGCTTTGGACCTCAGCCTTCCCAAGTTGCTCCGAACCACTCCGGGAATCTGCTCTCTCCACTGACTGCAACGGAATACTGGCGAGACCAGACTTGTTAATTTATTTTATTTAATTTATATTATTTAATTTATTACAGGGCATCTGTAAAAGATGAGAAAATTTCCCTGACCCGAGGAGCACCACAGAGAGTGAATACCAGTGCTGCAGTAATAGAGACCATAAAGCCCAGCCAAGGCCAGGCCAACACCGCACAGTTCTGCAGTGCAGCAGCACAGCCCAGGGCAGTAAACATTCACACCTCAGAGCCGACAGGGAAAACCCTCAACAAGTGCAGCTGCTGATGGGAGAGAGCTTTTATCAGCTCAGTTCACAGCTTTAAGGTGGTAGTTTTAACATGTCAGTAGCAACACCTTGGTTTAAATTTAGAAGTAGGAGTTCTGCAGAGCGCACAAGGGTTAGGGAAACTCGGGTATTCGTGTCCTCTCCCCCCTCACTCTCAGCTGCAGCTTCCTCAGTTACTCTCTTCCCACTTCCAAAAAAAATCCTCACTCCTAAGTCTGCTTTTTGCCTCATCTAAGTGCTGGCCGACCGATCATGTGTTTAGGATGTTACGGTGGTTGCCTACAAGAAGGAAGCAGCAAAATATAATGTTATTAACAAAAATTTCAAACAAAAAAAAAAAAACCCCACAAACAAAATTTTACAGGTGTACAACATCTAGTGTCTTAACAAGCCATGACATTCCCTGTTTTCTCAAGGATAAAGAGGGACAGCAAAAATTCCCAATCAAGAGTATTGAAACACTTTTTATAAAACACCATAAAACACAAATTAGGGCTTTAAGATGTGGCTCTCCACACAACCTATTAGGAGAACATGGCTTTGAAGACTGAATGAAGGAACCCCAAACCCCCTGCTCATGACTGACACACTGCTGACCTACCAGGGTAGAAGATCCTACATGAAGACAGAAAAAAATTTATACTGTGGGATTTTTAGTGTCACTCTCTTTTGTATTACAATCTGTATGTCTATAACCAGAATACAAATGAATCATAAAGTGTGCCAGGATATTCCAGCTGGCCAGAATGTGAATTAATTCATTGGTGCATAACTTCAGGAATCTCATCATTACATTTAAATAAGAGGAGAATTAACTTAAGAGATGAGACTCCCGCTGATACTTAAAAAGTTTTATGGAGGCAGCAACTTAAAAGTCATGTTTAGCCTTCTTCTTAAAAATGGCATCAGCAGCAAAATTCAGGCTCCAACAGGGAGGATCTGGCAAGAATTATGGAGCTAGTAAAATCAGAGACATGAAAAAAAAATCAAACCAAACCCCAAACCAACCAACCAAAAAAACACCACAAACCCACAAAAAACAAGTAACAAATTAATAAAGTGGTTTATCTCTTTCCTAAAATATCATTTTCTGAACATCCTTTATGCTGGAGATCAGGAACACTGGGATATTATTTCTGGAGGCCTCAAGTGTATCCTGACTCCACTTGCAGTTCTGTTAACAAAAAATATCCAGCCAGCTAACCAACAAAAAAAACAAAAACAAAAACAAAAACAAAAAACAAACAAAAAAAAAACCACCAAAAACAAAAACCCAAATCCCAAATAGAAAAAAAAAAATCACTAACAACATGTCTACTGCATTTAACTTATGTTTCTCAACCTAGAAGATAGCACCAAGTAGAAACCACAAATAGCATCCATTAGACTGTAATTCACGAAACATTTCCATTTATTCTCCCCTTCCCTTTCTTTTACAATGCATAACCCTTCTGCACAGCTATCAGCTCTCCCATCTACTAAGCCTTGCTGCTGTTGAACAGAAGCAGCAAGAGAGAATTCTTGTGTATTTTTCAGTGATGAGGTCCCAGCTGCACACACCACAGGACATCAGCTTGCAGCCTTGAAAGACTCAGCCAACCAGTGGGAATGTGGCTTTGGACAAGCCAGACTAATAAAATGTAACATGTGACAATAACATTGCCTGTTTTATCCAGGCTGGCTGGCTGCCACCACATCAAAAAAACTGAGGCTCTAATGATGAGCACTCCAATGCCACAGCCCTGTAAGAACAGGAATCATATTTTTTAAAGCCTATTGTATTTAACAATTGGTTCATTATGTTAATGAAGCGTTGTCTATGTATACAATTGTGTCAGTGCATTGAATTATATCCAGTGCATTAAAACATCTGCATTCTTGTTTCCAAGGTTATTTTTGCTGTTGAACAGCTATTAAAAAATAAATAAAAATAAAGCCGGGACCTTTCATTAGTCCAACAAAAAAAAATGGGGACAAAAATCACACTAAATAGTAAATAAGATTTCTTTACCAGCTCTATTAATAATTCCTGATGGTAACAAAACTGCAAGCATTATAAAACTGTAAAATATTTTCACTATGTTTATATGCCAGTTAGTATCTGCTTTATGAACAGTTTCATATTCAATTTTGTGAAGCTGAAATATGACAGGTACAACAAGGAGCAATAAAACTTAAAAAGCATCTGTTTGGCACCTAAACATTGATTTTAAGCAAGCCCTACCCTTAACAAATTGGCTTAAGATAGACAAGTGTTTTTCAATTCTTTCCGAAAAGGTTTCTGCAAAAACCCCATCTTTTGGCTCATCTGTCTTTGTGCAAGGCTTTTACCAGCAGCAGCTGACACCCTGCTTCAGAATGGCTGAGATACAGCTGCAGTGATGGCCTCGAGTGCTAACTGCACCTGACAGAAAGGAGTTGCAGCTAGCAAATCCAGGCAGGGAATGTTTTATAAGTCATTGTCGGATTTTTTCCCCTCTCCCCATGAGCTTCTTCATCGCCCTCTTTCTTCAAGAAACTTCAGATCTTGTCAGCTGTTAAAGGCACTGGCATTTCCCTTTACTATAAACTCAGGATTGGAACAACAACACTGGAAATCTTAGCAATGTTTATACAAAAAGCATGACTGGTTCCAGCTACAGCATTGCACTTTCTGGGTAAGAGTTCATATAAATTGGCAGGTTTGTGGGAAGGAAGGAAGAGCTCCTCTCTTCTGGTATCCCCTCAGAACTGAACCTTTGATTCTGAGGGAGTCAGAGTCTGGAGCCAGAATGAAGCACAGGGAGCAGCACTTGGTGGTTCAGTGAGACATCAATATCCCTTTCTTGCTCACCACCTGAACAATGCTGGTGCTCACTAATATTGCACACATTTAGACATGTGATGCTAGGATTGTCTCAGTATACTGCTATTACTAGTGACAGTACTTGSAGAAACTRTATCTATTCTTAGTCTAYGCACATGGCAGAAGTGACTTGCCACTTTCTTTTCTCTAATTAAGCATTTCACAATCCCTTTTGAACTACATTTCTCCCCACAGTTTGAGAAACACTGCACTAAATCAATTAAAAATCCCCAAGGGTCCAGATTTAGGTCTGAAACCAGATTTAGATTTGAAATTTCCTTTAAAAAGAAACCAAAACCTTAGTGGTATCCTTTTGATATTCAGTGAAGTACAATGACTTACGCGCAGAGGACAAAAAAACAAGCACGATTCAAAAGACACTGGCAGAAGAGAAGAGACAACTTGAAAGACACTCTTGAAAGATAAACTTGCGGAGCAAATCTAAATATTAGACAGAATATTAATGTAAAGCAACCCATGGCTCCATCCATGTGCTGCACTTAACATGAAATTGTCATATGAGAATGCTCCTGTAAATTTGGCTCACTGTACAAGGTTTGCACTTTAAAAAGAAAATACAGCTTTCCTCCTCCTCCCCCCAACCTTCTATTTATTTTGCTAATGTAAAGATTCACATCTGTTAATTCAATCCATGTTTAGTGATCTCATAGGTAAAAGCAAACCTGGAGGAAGGGACTGTACAGCCAAGTTTAATTATAAACTGTTCCTTTCTGTAGGAATGGTTGTTTACCTCCAAGGCTGAGGAAGTTCATCCCAAAGCACTGAGAAATTTGGTTTTAGTACAACTTGTGTTAAGATGCAGGAGTGGATTTGAATGGGATAAGCCAAAAAAGATATCGTCCCCAAATATCCATCTTGCACCTCTCATGGAAGCTGCTTCTCCTGCAGCAGGAACAGTGTAACTGTAAATCCACAAAGTATCCAGGTAACCTGCAAACCAGCACTGGCACTTAAGTATAATAACTTGTGCTGTAAAAAAACCCCAGCAGCTAAGAATTATACATAATGGGCATGAATTAAAGCATGCAAACTTTCACTGAACACAAAAAAATAACACTCTCTTAAGAAATAACTATTTCTGGGACATATTTCTGGAAATAAGGAGAAGATAGGATAGACTAGCCAGCATCTTGGTTCACCTGTACAGACCCTGTGCAGTTCTATTCTTAATATCTTCTAGAATAATCAGGCAGAAGAGTGGAGAAAAAGATAACAGACAGYCAGCATCTACCATTMATTTCYTCCCCAGACTGCATCGCTAAAAARTCCACAAAMAGATCCCAATGCAAATTCAGACACCAACTCATTTCCATTCCTCCCCTTACATGACAGGAAGACTTAAGCATGAAAGATCAATGTTACACACAGCTCTTAAAGTCATCATCAAATCTTCATATCAAAAATTAATTTTGGGCAGAGTTTCAATGTTCCTAGTACAGATTTATGGAGGAGGGAAAAGTCTGGATGCTATTTTTCAAATTTATAATCAAGGAAAATTATGAAATTGGGGGAAAAACCCAAATAAACACCAAGTATCCTAGAACAGAGTAACTGAATTCAATCAAGTCCATCTCTCAAGAAGAACATGATTTAAAAACAGTTTTCATACATACTGGCATCAGCCACTTGCCAGGTTTACTGCAACTTAATTAGTTCCCACCTGGTAAGAGAGAGAGGGCAGTAAATAATAGGCAGTTTTGCCCTTCTGGTTTAAAGCAGCTTTCCAAGCAAAAAGCAGTTATAAAACACTGGCTTCAAATTGTACACGTCAATGAATGAGCAGCAAATTTTTCTTCTCATTCATTGGAAGCAGGAACAGAGGCTGATTCCAAAAGGCACTTAATTATATATTAATTGTTCTGGCACAGCATCTCTCTAACTGAGTGAGACTAATTTTGCATGATTAAATTTAAAACCACCATTGATGAACCCAGGTTGACAAACCCATAGAAATGCAGTGGGAAGCCTCAACTTGAAAAGGCTCTGTGCCTGCTGAAGTCCAAGCTGTCAGAAGTCATACATCTGAGAGGAGTGTAAAGTTTAATAACATTTGGTGGAAAAAATACACATGAGCTCTTTTAAGGCCCAATACCTGCCAGTACGCCTCTGTCAATGGTTCTGGTTTCACAGTGATATTTCTGCTCTTCAAAAATATTTTATTTTCTTCATTGCTAAGCAAAACATGCATATACACAGCAGGTACATTAGGATAATGTGCAACTGAATATAAATAAGTGCTTCCAARGACATGTATCAAGCAACCTAAAAAAACCTCCCATATTTTCCTCTGTTTTCTTCTATGGTATTTGTACTCCAGTTTTTTGGAATAGCCTCAGTACCCTGAAAGATAAAGAACTTGCGTCATGCTACAGGGTTTTTGTTGTTTTGTTGTTTTTTTACAAAGGAATGTTATAGTGCTGTTCATTTAAATAATGCTTTTCTTGACAGTAACAAAGAGAGAGAAGGAACCAGTATGGAAAAGTTTTTTAGGATTTCCTGAATACATGTCAAATGGTGACTGAATGAGCAGATCCCACCTGGGACACAGGCACTGGCTGCAGTGTCTGGTCAATGGGTAAGTCGTTWCTCTTTTCTGCCTTCCTTTTCCCTCCTCCCTTTATCATCTCCGACAGCTAACCATCTGAGGCATGAATCATCTCCTCCACTACAGCCCTGCAACTGAATTGATGCTTTAAAGGAAACAGATTGAGGAAAAGTTAGAACAAACTGAATCAAAGGCAGAACTGTGTGTTCAGAGGTATATATCACCCTATATATTTTCAGGATTTATTTCCACAATGCTCCCAGCCTTGAAGAAGGTAAACATGCATGTTTGTGTGCATAGGTAGTAGGAAGAGGGGCTTCTTTCCCATCTTTCCATGTCAGAAGAGAGAGGGATGAGACCCTCAAACTTCATTCTCTCATTTCCATTTCTCCCTGCATCAGGAGCAGGCTGCTATTAAGTTTCCTCCCTTTTGGCCTTACTTTYCCCCTTCTTCCTCCTCCTACCCATAAAGTGGCTTGAAGAAGCTTGCAGATAACTTGGCAGGCTGTCTTTGAGSAGCTTTACCCAATGTAAGTCAGCAYTGATCTTTCTTGTCTCCTTCAAATCTTACATAATAAAATAAAAAACAAGATACTATGAAAATAAGCCAGTACTACATATAAAGTATGAGGGGTTTTGAGAGTCAYTGTAAGTTTTTGGTAAATTAAACTAAATCATTTTTGTATTATTTTGCTGCAGTTTGAAAGGAGACTTCATAATATTTTTTCAGTTTTGTCCCCACTGTTCTTGGTTCATCATGACTAACTTGGTGCATCTTTCCCTGAACACAGTGTGCAGTGTCTACCATTCGTTATATAAGAAAAAAATAAATAAAACAGTCTTCACTCCAGTAGGCAAAATATTTCTATGCTTATTGAAAAAAATTAGCAAATGAAAATGGAAAAGTTTGGCAGGGCAAAAAAATCAACMTAGAAAGTTTGGGTTCACTTGGGAACTCCCTTTTCCTCTAGCAGGGCTTTCAGAATGCTTAAAAATCATCCTGCTGTGATTCCAGCCACCCTCTAGTACCACCTTCTTTTAAATTTCACACAGGAATTTTCCAGGCATGTGCCACAAAAGGGTTAACTACAAGTGAAACTGATTGCACTGCATGAAGAAATTACCAACGCATTTCAGTAATACATTTTCAGTGTGAATTCAAATGCTCTCCTCTCCAACAGACCTTTATAATGCACTGAGTCCCCAGATACACTAGGGTCTAAAACACATTATAAAACACTTTCCTTTGCTCTGAATACTATTTACAGAAATAATAATAATTCTAACCAGGTAACATGCTGTAGGATTTCRAAATGTTAAGGGTAAGCTGTTAAATATTAAAGTGGTTGCTTTTAATATTAATACATGTGCCACAAAAACAATCTCAGAGAAGTCTAGAATATAAAACRTGGCCCTTGTATAACTTGTTTGGGTTTGTTTCTCCACCACCCCAATTTCCTAATAGGAATTTTTAATCCATAATATTGAATTTGTTAACTTCTGTAAACTGCCTCAAATCAGTCCATAGGGCCATTGCTTTTAGAACCAATCAGCTACACAGAACAACCACTGAGATTCCTGCACAGAACAAAAAAGATCCTCCTGCTCACAGTGCACCACTACTTAACTTCCAAAATCTGCACTTGCTGCAGCCATTCAGCATGATTCTACTCCAAATGCAAAGCACTGACTAGAAATTTGAAGACTTTCCACCCAGAGGTAACTACATTACCACAATTTTACAGTTGAACAGACTAAGGCACAAAAGTGTTAAGTGGGTCACACAGGCAGTAAATGCCGTATTTAAGCAGCTGTTCAGAAAGAAAAAACAAATGAAGAAACCAGCTGAACACATCAAAAACCTTCAGCAGTAAGAGAGGAAAAGGTTACACCCCATATAAAAAACACCCTCTACGCCACATACGCTCACAGAAAAATACATGTGCACTGAAGTAAACATAAATACAGAGACCCAAACATGCAGAGARGAACTTATTTATGAACAGGGCCGGCTGAGCCCAGGCACACGGACACTTACTTGATCTATTTCCATTAACTTGGGGAAGGCACCTGGCCAYTCAATCGCCACCTTCACTATATCAGCAGGAGGGGGCATTGCGACGCTGCTGTTCTTCGGAGCCAGTACAACTGGACACTAAATACTGCGGAGAGCCTCTCTCATTCACACCTGCAGGGAGAGGAAAAAAAAAAAAAAAAAAGGATATTACAGCAGTTCAGACAGAACTCCAGCACTGCTGCTTCAGTCTCCTACATCTCCCCTGTCTGGGCAGGTGGGATGAAAATGTATGTGTGTACGTTTGTGCAGGAGCAGGAGAAYGGCACATATTACAGGAGCAGACACAGGACACAATGCCACGACAYGCTGCACAGCTCGACAGTCTGTTGGAAAGATGGCTGAAGCACTGAAATGTACGGTGAATAATAGGCATGCATTAGATTTAAATAGAAAAACTATTTTTAAATATTATTAAATATGCTGGTGGGGAAAAAAGCAACAAACTGGAGGAAGCTCCTGTTACAGWGTCACTCCTGGAGTCCCGGGAACGTGACCGAATCGGTTAATGCTGGCGCTTCAGGAGAAGAGATTGCCCAGGAAGTTATGGCCAGGAAACACTGTTTCTTTTAACTAYAGCAATGATCTTCTGGGTGTTCACAAATAGATCACTGCACTATAGCAACCAGCATGTCAGGAAGAAGGCAGAAYACACAGCAGTTTCCACATATACATACACACACGCACACACAYATCCTCACCTCACTGATCCACAGATACCCACATATAAACACTTCTTTATGGCACATCTCAGACACGTGAACACACAAGGAATGTAGCGTACATTCACAGTGACATAATCTGCTATGTCATAGTTCTGCAAGAATGGGAATATCAACAGGATCTCATGTCAAATAGTGCAAGCTGTGAATTTCAGGGAAGGAGAGGAAAGGGGAAAAATCAAATGCTCAGRTTGTGCTGAATTTCTGTCTCGTTTGACTCATTAAGATTTTTAACCTTGAAACAACAACCAGTGTTTGTCAAGAGTGTGTAGTGCCTCTCTGGAGTTGCAAACAAACCTTCTGCACCCCTCCCTCAGGTTGGTGGTGGCAGGACACCCTCTCTAGCAGCAAAGCTGCAGTTCTCAGAAGCAGCAGCCTGTGCACCCTGCTGCAGATGGGGAGGCTCCTGCTCGCTTTGTCCAGCCCTCCACACCAACCATAGTGTTTCCTGTGTGCTCGGCCGAGGMCCAGCAAAGCACCATCACATATCACAAAACAAGAGAAGCTGTAGAAATCCCCACTGGTGCAGTCCCACTTCTTCTTAGCAGAAAAAGAGAAGGAAGTGGTGAAAGCGTGGAGACATGCTTGCATATGCATCCCTTCAAAGGGCTAAGGCTAGAGAGGAGCTGGCTGAGTACACCAGACATCAAACAGACAAACAGGTACAGGTTAAAAAAGGCTCTGACCACCTCCTGTTTGTGCTTCAATAAACCTGGTCTAAAACCTTCCTTCAACTACAGCAGGAACAGGAGCTCAAATCAGTCTGATCGAAATTGTGAAATCAYCCCTTTATTGGGGAATTGTACCTTTGTCTCAGACTGCTTTTATCAGTGGGAGTTCATCCAGCCTTCTGGATGTCTCTGTCTTTCCTTTTTTCTTGTGTGCCCTCCGGTCTGCTCTGGAAAGGCTCAGTCTTCTGAGTCTGCAAGCCTTGCTACATTCTGCATAGGGTTCTCAAMACATACTATAAAAGCAATTTATGAACTTTAACACTTCAGCAATTTATTTCCAACAATGGCAGTTCTGACRCCGACAGGATCGCACATCGCCACAAAGCAAAGCTCAAGGCAGTAAATAAGACAATGGGCAATCTATAAATAAGACTGGATTGCAGGAAGTGCCTTGAAAGACTAAACAATGTGATTAAGAAACACTGTGATATTGTCTACATTTGGTAGATGTTACAGGAACAGTGAATAAACACAATTAGAGCATGCAGCTGGCTTGCTGMTCATTGAGAAAAGTCAGACATTTACTTTTGGCTGTCTTCTATCCTGTAGGGCCTTAGTGGATGCAAAGCTCCCAACATTCCTCCCCAACACATTACACTTGCACCATTTCCATCTGCCACCAGTGCTCCCCTTGCTGCACAGTGGCTCAATCAACCARMAAAAAAAAAAAAAAAAAAAATTGGTCATCTCTTTTTTTTTACCATATTCAAATCAAACATCTACTTAGAGGTGATACAACATGGGAGAGGGGAGGAGAGGAGAGGAGAGCTGTTAATCCACCTTGACAGTCACTTGAAACTGAGACCTTGGCACCTCCTGCTCCACCCTCACAGCGATGGTGTTTCCACCTCCTCAGGGGTGTCTCCTTGGTACTCTCAGCCTGCTGATGTTTAGATATTGAGCTGTCTGAGAGCTTAATGGGGCTGACTCACGCAGTGGCTGACCGACAGGCTACTCCCTGCATTCCCTGGCTTGGCACCCCATCCCTGGCAGGAGGGATGCTGGAAGCCTCAGCCAGAGCCTGAGTTTGCTGGCCACAACACAAAAAGCRTAGCAGCAGCAGCTCCTGCCAGACAAACTTGACTGGGGACAGCTTCAGCTGAGTAAGCCTTTGTTTTCAAGCCTTTATTTCAAGTTTTATTTCTCTCCATCAGGTTTCTTCTACACTTTTAATAAAGAAAATAATCTGTAGGTCACATATCTAAAGAGATAGAAGAGAAACTTATAAAAACCAYAGAATCCATCCAAAGTTTCTTTTGACTGAGAAGAAATAACTTGAGACCCAATATCTTCCCTCCAAAGCTCACAATAAGTGCTGGAGAATAAACACCGCTGTCTGTAAGTACAAAAGCAAAACTACATTACGCAGCAATAAATTTGCAGAAAACTTCCATATTCCCATGCTTACGAGGGCATTAACCCTCATTTTGCTTTAGCCAGTTGTGGGCTATCTTGAGTGACACAGGAAGAAAGGTTTAAGAAAGAAGAGTCAAGGAAAGCTGATGGTAAAGTTAATCAAATTCAGCTATGGAAAATAAGCACTTGCATTGCAAAGCAAGGTGCAAGAGAAGTCTGCCACAGCATTCGGCAGACAATTTCATTGTGACTAGTTTTAACGTAGGCTAGCACGGATCTCCTACATAATTATAATTATTACTATACGTATGCTTATACAGTCGTAAAACACAAAGCAAAGTGACAGATCTTTAACTAATACAAATGGATGCAGTCCCACTTCTCCCACCAGAAGACCAACTCAAAGATAACAATGTGCTCTGAATGCTGCAAAGCATATAAAATCATCATTTTGTTTCTCTTTCTCTTTCTCTGCGGACATCCTAGCCAGGTGTGCTGACTTCTTTCCTGGTTTATACTCTTATTAATCCATTGTCACCTCCAAACAATAATTTTGTTTTGTTCTACCTATGTGACAATGTCAGAAACAAATATTCTTTTAGTTTGGAGGGTTTTTTTTTGGTTTTTTTTTAAGGCCAAAATAGATGTTTAGCTGTCATCCAAAAATTAGAAAAGAAAATTCTGCAACCTGCAGCACTGATAAATCAAAATTACCTACTATTTATTCCCGTGGTACTCAGTGTGTTAGACACTGCCCAGTATAATAAGGAAGGCACAATTCCTGGTGTGAAATGATTCCAAWTTAGTAAGAAATTTTCATTACGTGAATGCAGAACTAAAACTGTTTTCAACTGCTTTTTGTCATGCCAGCAGCAGTCAAGCAGTGAAAAAGACAGGGATGTCGCTGAAGGATCTAGTTATGGAGTTTTCTCAAGCACAATTCCTTTTTCTCTACCAGTGGGATCTGAGCAGCACTGACATGTAAGAGCAACTTTGCAACTCATTTYTACATTTATTTTCAAGGCAGAATCTGAAGGCTAGAAGAAAGCATGTGCAAGTTTGAGTGTATAAAGGGGAGGAGGAGGGTCAGAGGAAAAGGAAGGCAAATTTCCATTTTTTTCCCTAATGCATGCAAGGAGATGTAACCTGAAGAATGTTTAAGCACTTTACATGCCGAACAGCACACTATTTTATAATTTGAGGGGAAAATAACCACAACCAAAGCATGCCTACCACTTCAACATACTTTCTTCCATCAATATGGATTTGCAGAACTATGACAGATTAGCCCATTAAAGTGTCGATTTTGCAATTTATTGTTATTACCACATACAGCATATTTATGCATTTCAACCATACTATGAAGGGCTTCCTGTGGTCTACTAAGTTAGAGTAATAAACACCCAAGCTAGAAATCAAAGTATGTTAAATTTAACGTAAAAATGCATCAGCACAGATATGCAAGCTCTCAGTTTACCTGCCTGGCTCTGGGGKATTCATTCAGCACAAATGTCAGTAAAATATATTGAATTTCCCCCTTCTACCTATGCACTGCATGTGGAAAACAGGATTTTATTCRTGTATGAAATTAATTCTCAGCTGAACTCTCTCTTTTTTAAAAAAACTTGTTTTGCAATTTCATTGGCACTTTCCATACAAAGATTTCAGAGTACTTTAAATGACTTGAAGTTATCAGAGCACATCTCTTAAGAAATAAATTCTATTCTTATTCTACAGACAGAAGAAAAATGCAAGGCTAATAGGAGCTATGTGASTTGCAGCTCTACTCACAAATGTAAACAGCAGCCTAGAAGAGCTTATTTCTTCTTTTACAGAAGGGAGGTAATATTTAAAGAGCAGGCCAGCTCATCTCATGAACAGCTCGAGTAAGAAAATCAGTGATTAAAAAGTGACTGAAGGAACACCACGTGTACTTGAAAATTTAATTTAAAAAAAGTGTGTGTTTCTCCTCCCCAGACAAAAATGCAGCGGCTACAGGAATCACCTGGAGCTGGCACAGATCCTGCCAGCACCCGACACAGGCAGGTTTTTGCATGGCATTTCCTCAAGGAGAAGGGAAAGGAGGGCAGGAAGGGTGACAGGGCCAGGCAGGACGCAGTGGGTGCTGGCAGGGAGCGGAGCCTGTCCCGTCCCCAGCAGGAGAGGCACCTTACACCCTCTGCTCGGCACCTTACATAAGTCACCATTTCTTGTCAAACCTCATCAGCTTCCTCCGCTCGGCTCCTGCCGCCCCAGCAAACAGAAACTAAGTGGCAAGTTCAGCTGGAAGGTCCCTCGGGGRCCAAGTCTGATTAACGATTTTAGAAAGATAATCCAACGCTGGATTAATATCCCCCAAGAGAGTTATTTTTGGAGTTAAACTGCATGACTGAACAGCTGAGTCTAAGGAGCTGTAAACATGCTTTGCCATCTCTGCAAGAAATGAAAACAGGGCAGAGGAGCCAGGGGGCTGGATGTACACTTTGTRTACATAAAAAGGCTTTCATGCTGCCTTTTTTGCTTCTTAGGCATTCAGTGCTATTCACCCCTGAACTAGATAGGAGTCAAAGGCCCAGCAGACCCATGTCAATAAAATCTACAGATGCTTTGACACAAATGGAAGATAAAGCTGTACAGAAGCTATGARCTATACTGTGGTAAGGGATGGGAAAAGGGCAGCAGTCTCAGAGAGCAGGCACCCCAGGGAGGATGCTCCCACTCTACAGCAGCCACCAACACTGCCAAAGACCTGACCCCCCTCACTGACTTCCATGGTTCAGAGAGGTCCATCAGCTTCCAAACAGGAACATTTCTTTGATGCTGATCTATAAAGCAACATTAGACCAGGAATTAAATATTTAATATTATGATAAAATGAGCTTTGGGCCCTTCAGGTTTAAATACACCACCTTTCCTCTCCTAAGTATGTGRAGACCTAAGATTGGAGCAGATTTTAGGATTACGGGTGTGAAATGTTCAGAATGGGACAGATTTTGCCACTGGTAAAGCTGCCCAGAAAAGAGAGCTCATATTTTTGTGGCTATCACCTATCTCATTTCCAACAGACCCATAAACATTTCTTCACAATTTCATTCCAAGCATTTGCTCTTCCCAAAATCATCTTGTTCATCTTTTTGGGCAGCATTGTATGCGGTTGAAGTTTCACCATGTTTGACAGGCTGGACCAAATAGAGCACTCTTCAAAACCAGAGAGCAAAAAAGGCTTCAAAGGGTGTTTTAAAAGAAAAGGTGAAAGAAAACACCTTATATACACAGAATATAAGCAAGGAGGCTGTCTGGTGTTGCTTCTAAAGCACATATTGAAGCACACCAAAAAAAATGCAGATACTTCTTTAAAATTAATTCCCCCGCCTCTTGGAAGATCATTCTCCTTTTATTAAGGAACTGTTAGTTCCTTTTTTACATGTCTGTAATTCCTAAGAGGACAAAAAACTTATTTTTGATTATTCAAGCAGGTTTTTYTAAATTTTGTGGCAAGTTAATAAACTAATGTATACCATCCAGTCAGATAAAGATGCTCTGTTCACTAAAGGTATTAATGTCAGAGCTCTTCAAACTAGAGACCAGGAAAGTATCAAACCCAAATATTCAAAAGACAATTCTAATAAATAAATAAAATAAATTAATAAAGAACTGGTTTACAAAAAAAACCTAGACAAAACCAACCCCCACACCAATAGCAAGCCAGCAGTCAAAGATCTAAGGCTTCACAAAAAAGAAAAAAGCATGATTTTTCAACCATGCTGAGTACTTGCCTAGCATGTGAAATTTAAAGACCATGGCAGGTACAGCAAAATGRAACGCTGCTCTGAATACAAACTATAACTTAATCTACTTAAACTTTTCACAGTTTGTCAAGGTTTGTCCCCTTCATTTGGGACTGCTTCTTGCATTGGGCTTGGCTCCAGACTGAAACAAGTAGCAAAAAGTATCCCTTAAAATTCAGCTAAATACAGTTTTCTTTTCCTACCTGYCAGGGTAGTCTCACATAACCTGAGAGGTAGAAAGGGAGTAATGGGGAAAACATAAAGGCTCAAATTCAATCAGTGGTCTTGCTCTTCTTAAAGAGTTGTAAGTTAAAAATCAAAGTTCTTAGCACAAGAACTCATAACAAGAAAGTTATGAGGAAGGCAGAAGAAAGGAAAAAGGAAATTGACACCGTGAAACAACAAAATAAAGCAATGTGAAACATTACATCTGGAAGGTATGGAGGCAATATTTTTTTTGGGGGGGGGGGGGGAGCAGGTAAAGGGGTGGTGCTTTTTAATGTTTAAGCTAAACACATTCCAAAAGAATCCGAGGAAGTTGAAAATTGAATAAGTTTATTACAGGCTGGTTAAAAACAAGTTGAAAAGAGACTGAGAAAGTTCATCAAAAGTGCTATGAATTTTGAATAAAATTCACTTAAGGGTAAAAAAAAATAACAGAAGYTCACAGTCCTCTTTTCTACTACTAKCATGATCTRGCTATGATACTTCWTACTTTCCTGGCAYTTGWATAAATCAGGGGRCTAGAAACAACMCACAACAGAGCACCTYGAGTGAAGATGAYASCACAGCAGAAGCTGAATCAAAAATACAGATGACTGGCTATATCCCAAAGGAGCTAACAGATACAAGAAGATAAGCTCAAAGTTGGKGAAAACCCTAAACTTCCTGCTGGAAGGAAGATAAAGCAGCAATATAGAAAACAAAGAGATTTTTTTATCCCAGCAATGTTTATTATGCATCCAGAGGAACTAATGGAACTGCTAGGAAGTTAGCAGTCAAATGGAGGAAGAGAGGGCAGCAGAGATGTGYGAATGCCAAAGGAAACAGCCCAGTTAACTGATGGCACAGACAGGATGCTAAAGGTTGAAACAAACAGCATTATTTTCTGATGTAATCATTCTGCTTAGAAAAAATCCTATGGAAAAGAGCCCTATTGATATTCCATAGTGAATAACCAGAGGCTAATACTCATCATAAGTAAGAAAAAGGGCAAAAGGAAGGGTGGATACCAGTTATGAGTCTGTTATGAGGAGAGCACAACAATTTTGAAGACATCAGCCTCTTGTCAGGCACTGACACTGCTCTTCAGAGATGTGGAGTTTTGAGTGCCAYAATGTAAGAAGGATCATAAAGCTACTAGAAGGCATCCAAAGGAGGGCTGTGAAGATGGTGAAGGATCTRGAGGGGAATTCATAWGAGGAGCAGCTGAGGTCACTTGGCTTGTTCAGCCTGCAGGAGACTTCACTGCAGTCAGCAGCTTCCTCATGAAAGGAGGTGGAAGGGCAGGCACTGATCTCTTCCCTCTGGGGACCAGTGAGAGGATCCAAGGGAATGGCATGAAGCTGAGTCAGGGAATGGTTAGGTGGGATATTAGGAAAAKGTTCTYCCCCCAGAGGGTGGTYGGRCACTGGAACARGCTCCCCRGGGCAGTGGTCACAGCACCGAGCCTGACRGAGCTCAAGAAGCRTTTGGATAATGCTCTCGGGCACATGKTGTGASTTTGGGGGTGTCCTAYACAGGGTCAGGAGWTGKACTCGATGATCCTTGTGGGTTCCTTCCAACTCAGAACATTCTATGATACCGTGAAAGATGACAAAAATCGAGAGAAGGAAAGAAACTAGTTGTCAGTAATCTTGCAACAGAAAGCAGCTCCATCTACAGAGGTGCTCCTACCATCCCTGCTTCTCTTCTACTTACTGCAATCAGCGCATCAAAACATCTAACAGCCAAAACACCCCATGTTTTCCTGACTTCTCAGCCCTGTACAGTCTCTGAATCCACCCCTGCAGACTCTTAGCTTTCTGTCAGATCACACTTTCATAGTCACAAAGAATAATTTGCCCTTAAAACTTGTGGACTTYCCAGTGCTGCCTGTCTGAAGGACATTCAGCAAAACTAGACAGTATATGGAAAAAACAATGATGGCCACTCAGGAAAAAAATGCCTGGCACAGTTAGAGACCTTGCCTGTAGCTAACATTTGTGGAATAACTTGAGCTATTCTGCATTRCAGAGAATGTATGTCTAAACAATATCAGTTGTTGAGACTAAGCCAGCATTTTAATGGACATCATTAAACCCCCTTTGGAAACAGAAATACTAAGGAAACAAACCTAGACAGAGTCGCATCCCGAAACAGCTCCTGTGCATATGCCTATCCTTTAACTGCTGCCACCCTGCTTTGTGGAATTCTGCTCAGTCTGCGTACCTGCAGGCCAGGAATCACTGTTCTGGGGACATCCCAAGGAGATCTCACCCTCCTTTTCAATACTGACACATACCTCGGGGCCATTGTTTACAATTCTAGAACAAGAGAATCCTGTGAACCTGAACAATCATTTCAATTACACAGTCAGGTTCACCATGAGACCACTGTAAGGTAAAATACAAGCAAGAAGATGCTAAAGAACACAAGAACAGGGCAAACTCCAGGTTCACACAGCCAGAACACAGACTGAATTTTTAAGGACTCCAAAAAACTTTTTGGAATAAATTTGACTGCAAGATATTAGCAGTATCAATGTTGCTCACCCAACCCATTTCCAGGGGAGATTTGTCTTGCCTATAGCTTGGTAAACTGCATTAAATGTGAAACTTGGTAGCAGGTGATCTGGGTATTTTAACATGAGACTATCTCTTGTTTCTCTACTGCAAAACCATGAGCAGCACATGACCCAGTTTGAGCAGGGGAGTTGMAYCAGATGACTTCCAGTAGTCCCTTCCAACCTCAACGATTTTGTGATTCTCTAAGTACACTGATGTATTGTCTCTAAGTGCTCTTGAAGACACAGCCTGCCCATCTGTGTTCCAATATTGTRCCTTCTATGTACTTAAGTGTGCCCACAATGAGCAAAAAGACCTGCTGTTGTAGCAGGGTGCCTCATGCCAAAATAAGACTCTTGCAACACACTAAAACCAGACGTTGGTTACGACTTGGGAACAACAATCTCCACAACTTTTCTCATCTGGCATCCAGGAGCAGTCATTAAAAAAATGTCCCAGGCTTCCATAACTTGARCTAAAATTTTAAAGGTCAAGGTGAAACTTTACTTCTGAAGAGAAAACTACTGTAAAATGCTTCTGTTTTAGAGACTAATATATAACATTCAAGCACTGGATACAATTTGTGGTCACCGCATAATTTTACTGCACTCTTTGTTCAACATTAAAATCTACATGGCCCAAGGAAAGAGGAAAAAATGATGCAAACATTGTCCTTTATTGGTTTGAGTCATAAACTCTAGGGAATCATGCAGTTTAAGCAGCCGACAACAGTTGAAAAGCTTGCTCTCCCCCTTTTAGCAGGGACAACAAGACAGGTAATGAGTTCACTCAGAAATTGCAACCCACATGTGAACTTAAAGCCCCATTGAATCTAATTTCTGCTACCATTTTGGGCTGTTAAAAAAAGGGGGGAGATGGAAGGGGGAGAGGAGAGCCATCACCTCAGCCACTGCAGTTGTAGCTAAACAGAGGTGTTACAATTGTCTACTGCCTTACTATCAGAAAAAAAAAGAGGAAATACTTTCATGAAGAAACCCAACTCATGAAAAATACCAGCTCATCTAGTAAATATGTTCACTTCATTGTTCAGATACAAAGTTGCTATCAATTTTAAAAGTCACCTTTTTAGTAGTWTATTTGATCTGTTTCTCCACATATCTTGTATTTCATAAGAAACTATAATTTCAAAGGCTCTCTGAGGCTCCTGAGATGACTAGAGCAAATGCTCTGTCAAAAGTTGATGACAGCACAGCTGTGTTTCCCCATTGCCACGCTCCGGTTGGAGCTCCTGCTCCAGCCTCGCTGGGAACATGAACGGATATGCCAAGAATGAGCAAAACACTCACTGTTTCCAAATTGGCTAATCAACGGACTGAGTGCTTAACCTCCCCACAAAACATGCTCCCAGACAAGCAACAAGCTCTGAGGGCTCAGCTGTGCCAGCCACATTATTCAGCAAGACAACTCACAGCAGTTTTCTTCGCAGGAGCTGGAACGTCAATTGTCACCAACGACACTGCAACTCAATCAACTTCTATCAAAACACCCATTCAGAATGAACTGGCATTTGCTGTGTGATGCTTTACTCTATTATCCTAAAACAAATAAGAGTGCCTCAAATATTTAATACCAGCTTGGTTCCACACAGGAGTTATTGCCAAGTGTTTTACCTTCTAAGAACTTACAAATTATAATTGCAGAGCAGGGAGAGGCTGGCAGTGACAAAGGGACACTATTCTTTTGCTGAATAATAATATGCATACCTCTAGCTTATTATGCAGCCAAAAAAATGAATCCTTATAACTGCTTTATGTTAAAAATTATTGTAATGGATATATGTCATTCTGAGCCACCATCCTTACATTCCCTGGTAAAAGAAAAATCTTCTGCTCCAAAAAGCTCTCTGAATGGTAAAGTTCAGTTCCACAGCAGATCTGATGTTCCACATTCCAGATCTGATGTCTGCTTCCCCAATGTCAGTGCTTTGCCTCCCTCTCCCCATTACCAGCACTGGCACTTTGGCACTTGTCCAGCATAGTTCCAGTTGAACTTGTCCAGTTCAGAGACATGGAGTGTCTTAAAAGTAACCCACAAAATAAAAAGAAAGACACATTTTCAGACAGATTAGCCCCTTGAATGCATTTGCCTCACTCACCCAAGCATTAGGACCAAAATGAGCAATGTGAAAGGTCAAAGAGGAAAACAGGAATATAACCTGCTTATTTTAAACTATTATGTAAATGTGCCCTAAGGAAAAAAGAAAAAAAAAAAAAAAAAAAAAAAAAAAAAAAAAAAAAAAAAAAAAAAAAAAAAAAAAAAAAAGGAAAGAAAAAGGATTTTTCACCTGTGCAAAGTTCATGGCATACAGCTGAGATTCAATTTCATAGAAGAGAATGATGTAAAACTATGCAATTACTAAGTTCATTACAGTATGTCTCATTAACTCAATGAGCTGCTTTATAATTGTAACAGACATTARAAGATTAAAGAATTTGGATAAAATGAAATACATTTTCAGTGCTCTGATGATTGCCAGAGTTTGTGTCTTCAGAAATGCAGAGCAACACCCATTCACCAAGTACCCTGTGAGAGAAAAACCCTGTTTATACTTCTTGCTTTTAGACTTCAGTGCTTCCAAATTAAATTTTCCCATTTCACTCGGGGGTGAGGGGTGGCAAATCACTGTTCAGGTAACTGTCTACTTGAGTTTGACATGTTAGAACTATTTCCAAATAAAGCTGTCAACTGAAGCTGACCATGTTGAGCTTCCTGGAGGGCTAACACCTGGCTGGAAAGTCCTTTGTGTGAAAACAGGGAAACAAAGCCAAACACATAACTCTGTGGTACTTTCCGTCTGTAATTCAGTAGTAATTTAACGTCATTAGACCTCTACCGTTCAAGCAGTAGGGGCAATTTGGGTATCAATCACTTTAAAAGAGAATGTAGTCCTGTTTCTGCTCTTCAGGAAAGCCTTTCTACTCTGCTGTGGAGACTAAAGCAGAGCTTTACAGGTTTGGCAGTGTGGTGACAACAGCAAGCACAGACTCTTCTTACCCATTCTCAAATTTACACTATATTCTATTAAGAAAAATTCATAAGTTTTGCTGAAATTACAAGATTTCCAAAAAGCCACAGTGCACATCTCTACTGAAAGRCTGATTAATTTTTTTCTCATTGCTGCAGTCCTCGAACTGCATTCTCAGAATCAGAGGCACAGCCCATCAGAAAATCTTAATCTGGAGTAATGAGTATGATCAGGAAAGATGTCCCATTTCCTAAGCTGACAACCTGCCCTGTAACAAGTAAGCAGACTCCCCATCTCTGAAGAACAGGACTTGAGTTGCATTTCCCCTTCTCCTAAGAAGGGATTTGGCTGTACTGTCAGAGCTGGACATGACTGACTTCTATCTTGCTTGGAAGATATRTGCAAGGCTCACAAAGACATATTCTCCACAATATACTGTTCCCCACTGCTTCCTCTTCATCTGGGCATGCAAAACCTCTTAAGAGTGTACATGAGGGATGAAGAAAAATATACTTTTGAAGACATTTTGAAGTTTCTTTTTCACCTGTTTCATTCTCCAAACTCTGGAGCRGACTCCTATGGCCCACACCACCCTCACAAGCTCTCTTCTTAGGGTGTTAAAGAATTAGATTTATTTCAGCCACATCTCTTACCCTGCTGGTCTCACCCACTATTCCAGCAATTTTGACTAGGACTGCGGAGGAGGCTGAAAAGATTACACTAACTCTATTTAAGGCACTTGAGGAAAATTCTGAGGCAGYGTTGTCCATAGGTAAATAAGCCACATTGGTGCCCAGGACAAAGTCTAACGCTTCCATATAAACAAGTCAGAAAAACATACTCTAGCATTTACAAAACAAACCTCTTGAGACACAAAAGCCCCAGATTCTCATTTGACCTTGGTGCCATTGAAAGAATTTAATCATTAGCAGCTATACTAGAGATAGACCACAAAAAAAAAAAATAAAATGAAAAAAAAAACACCTGCAAATAGACCCTGTATCTTCCGAGTCTGTTCCCCAAAGCACTGATTAAAGAGGACTCTCTACCACAAGCAGCAATCACACTGTTTAAATGAACAGAGAGCTCTGCTTCAAAGACAAAGATGCTAAACTTGGAAGCAAGAACACTTGTGTCTAATTTCCTTTTATTCAAAGGCTTTGCGTGTGGCCGTGCCCTTTGGTTCTCTGCGCCTCCAATCACCAACTATAAACTGGAGCACCACGCTTCCTCAGAGCAGCTGAGAGGCATTTAGAGGCTACAGGAGACTGTGTCTAAATCATGCTGACAGATTACCCAGAAAGCGCAGCCGCCTTATTTATTTGTGTGATTGGACAGACTGCTTCCCCAGATCTTGCTGTGTTTCACCCTTCCCAGCCCTCAAGGCCCTGAAAGTTGAGACTGGCTTACCTATTTCTCACCTCCTCCCTTAGACTCAGTACAACACCTCCCATTAAAGCCAGAGAGGTAGAAGTGAAAATGCAGCTTTGGGGTCTGCTGGAAGTGGTCTGTGCTCTTTTCAGGCATTTCAGAGCTGTTATCCCTCAAACAGCTTCTCACAGGGATCCCAGATTTGCACTCTGGGATGGGACAGAAAGGAGCAAATCCTTTTTTGGCAATATTTATTTTCYAACATGTTTTAATTATCTTACTCTGCCAGATTAAAAGATTCATTACCAACACAAATGACAAATACACTTCCAGGCGGACTACCTACTTTAAACCAAATTAGCAAGGGAATCTATTTTCCCAGGCAGAACAAAAGCAACATCATTATTTTCATTTCAGCCAAGACTGAGAAAGCACACAGAACATGCTGTAGGGACCAAGTCTGAAATCTCATTGCCATTTTTCTTTACATATAAAGCTGCTTTTCTCTATGTAAGGCATCCCCAAGGCACACACAAACATCTGTGGAGCCAGTCAAAATGCAAATACTGTGAAACAGCCCAGCAAGCAACTACCACTTGTCTCTTTACCATATTCTTCCTTTTACTCAGGCTTTCATCATTTAGTACAAGTGACTTTGCCAAACACYGTGTGCTTTGGTTTCAGAGCCCCGAAATTTTAAGCTATTCTCTTCTCAGAAATAATCTGTCATCTGGTTCAKCGGTTCAGTCATTCCTGGCAACTGCCTTCCTTTCAGCACACACATGACAGGAAGAGACCCCTGTCCTATCACAGTTACCTCTTTCTGGACCCAGATAATCCCTGTAGTTTTACACAGTGGGATTAATGCATGGCTGCTGGCTACCTGACTCTCCTGCCTTTGCTTTTAATAATTTCRTTGCTGTGGTGGAAATACAGATGTTAAAAGAGACAGGCATGAGACAGAAAACGCTCGCCTCTTGCTTTGAAGATGCTTAAAACGACAGCAAGATGAAAAATCCCACAGCTATGAAAGATGCCAATTTTCTCAGGAACTGTTTCATCTCCAGCAAGATCAAACTGAACTATTGCCAGTAAATTGAGGAGGTGCCTGWTTTAACAGTTCCTTTTCTAACTCTGTTACTATTTCCCCTGTGCTTCATTAACCAACCTTATTTAAGAAAGAAGCATCACCTCTTAAAAAGAAGAAGGCAGCAAGGTAGCTTTGCATGCCACCAGCCAAGTTACCTGTGCTATTTACTGCTGCTTTCTGTTAAGAGACTCTTAACCATGCCAAAGGTTGGCAGTTTCCTCTAGCAGCTAAGAAGTGAAAAGCCTTGTTGAGCACATTTTSCTTTTGAGCTGCCACACATGTCATGATGTATTCAGCACAGCAATTACGGTCCTTGTGTGAGGAGGAAAGGCTACAAGTCTCTACTGGCAAACTGTGGCCCTCTAAACTTCCATTTTCAAGTTTTTAAGGGTATATTACATTTCTGTATAAATGACAAAGCTAGCAATGATACCTATGGCAGGTTTTTTTAAAGAACTTTTAGATCAAATGTTACCTAAAGCATGACTTGACCTTGATACACTTAATTTCTTTAATTATTGATTTATAACATGAACATTAAAAGTCACTGGAGACAAAAAGCATTTGTATTTAAGATACTATTTTTGCTTTTGYATGACTTTTAAGTGATGACAGCTTTAAGACCCACTAGAGTAAGCATGGATTAGACTTTAATGTGCTTTCCTTGCTTTTARTACATAAAATTTTCACATGATCAACTTTTAGAAAGAATAGCAACTGTCAGGAGWTTTACCATGTTCTTTTCAACAAGGATCAAGTGGGGAAATATTTGTTTATTTATTTATAAACAGGACATTCATTCATAGAAGAAATCTAAGCTTAATACATTTAGCCTAGGTGGTACAATTCATCTCTCTCACCTTTGACTTTTCTTTCTCTTTTTCTTTTCTGACTGTTTTATTTCCCTTTACATGACCCATTCTTGAAGCCATCTTCCACTCCCTCAAAGAGATTGCATTCGCACACACACACCAAGCATTTTTCTCCAGGTGGAGATTTTGTACCAACTGCTGAACTTTCATCTCAGATAAAGTACATCCCAGCTGAGATATAACAGAGACATTTCAACCCTCACCAATATCTTTCTGTGCTTTTTGRGCTTTTAAAGCACAGGGAAGCAAGACCTTCACTGCCAATTTGGGAAATCCAGAAATGCACATTGATATTTCATTCTTCCTGTATTTTTTTTTTAAATGTCAGATCGAAACCTATTCTCTGCACAAGCCAACTACTGTAGCTTTGGTGAAGGTTAAAAGTTCAAAGAAGAAATCTGGTTTCTTCATTAGCAGCCTTTTTCCACAGTTTTGATAAAGACACAGCAAAGAGAGAGCGGATGTGTACGTATGGCAGCAAAAGGGATGAGAAGATTGGTCTCAATTTTTTTAATTCTCTCATTTATGACTCTCCCTCTTCCACCAGGTTCTGACCTTACCCTCTGCAGGAGACACTGTTCCAAATACTAACAACCAGCAATGAGAAAAAGCTAGAAGAAACACACATTTCCTGCTGTCTTCCTCAAAACTCACAGAGCAAAGAGTCCCCAAAGCACATTTCACCCTGCAGCCTTTGGGAAAACATGTCCCAGACACACAAGATGTAACCATGTAAATTATAGCTCTTTCTCAAGCTTGCAGGCTTACTACGCCTTCTTTCAAAATCCCCTTTCTGCTGACAGATATAAATCAAGCAAGCAAACTCMCTCTGTGAAGTCGAAACTTCACGCGGCCACCAAAGGCTTGGTTATTTTCTTTTTTTAAATATTAACTTTACACATGAGCATAAACACCTAAAGTAACGCATATAGTATTACCTTGCATCGGTTTTTCTAATCAAAATACACTGWAACCACAAAAGGAAATGCTTACAGGCCAGTAATGAAGGGACTGATTCATATGCCCCAGAGAACAAGTGCTGAACAATGTACACTCAGTAAGGTTTCAGCTTTATCCCTTATTAAAATAAGACCACGTGTCTGATCTTTAACCCACTTTGATTTATTAATGTTTTTGCTTTTCAWGATTATGAAAGTAAGTTTGAACAGAGGAGTTAGAAGAAAATAATCTATCACAAACCCCTTATACACCAAATACTAAAATTGCCATCTATCTTACTTCCTCTCTCAAAAATGTGGATTTATAGATTTGAAGGACTAGATGGGAATTCCAGGCACAAAAGAAGGCTGATGCAAACAATAAAATACTGCATCCCAAATGTAACAAAACTTCAGCTATTGTACTTAAACATCAGATGGTCATCTGTCAACCAACTAAAATGCTGCATGCATTTGAAAGATATTAAAGTATCAGCAAGAAAAAAGGATGAATCCTTTGMAAAGGACAGAGATTTATCAATTCCAAGCTGTGCATAAATAAATTCTAAATCCAAGGAACAACTGTGTGGCCTTACGTCCCAATACCTTATGTTCCAGACACTTTACTGACCAGAGTTATTCACTAGAATGCAAATCTTGACTAAAGTCACARCACAGAATGAAGTTTTATCCTTTTGGTTGTTTCCTATTGCTGAARATATTTGTTCTAAATTTTAAAGRGTGTCACATTTTCCATGGGGCATTCAGGAAACTCCTAACACAAAAACAATGGACAGGATGCTGCAGGTCAGGATAGAGCTACACTCACTGAATGAGAACATTTGAGGAAGGGGAGGGGGACACTCTGCATAATCTTTTATTGCTTGGCATCTTCTTGGTTCCAGCTCTATAAAGGATTTGGTTTTGTGAGATAAGCAAAGTTTGCATGCAGCTCCCACTTGGCCASAGCTTTCCCTTGGTTTTATGAGAATTCAATGCCCCAGACAATTTTATAGGCCCCACAGCTCTGAAACAGCTGTGACAGCTTCAGGCAGTCCATGGTCTTGCTCTTGGACCATCTGTGAACCCGTCACGAGCGTGTCTGGCAGTCAATCTGAACACAGGACAGTCCTGTAGATTTCGGGTTGGTTTTAACATTCCCGCTAATAAAACTATCACTCCTCGGAATTATTCTTGTGAGTTAGAGCTGATCGATTATTACATTGCTACTTTCCTGTGCCTGAAAACACCTGGAGCATCAATATTCCTACAGTAATGGGGTAGCTACATAGAATGCAAGTACACTACTTGTATGCTGAAGTTTCCCATGCCCACAGGAGATCATAAGCTGATGTTGTACCTTGTCACTGGATCTTTTCTACACAGAAAGGCCTCTGCACAGCACTTCAGCAGGATCAAAGCTCATGCACCTTCCAGAAACACGTCCTGACCAACCCTGTGTTCCCAGTTCTTGTTGGAGTCCATGTGAAAGCAGGTGCTGTGAGAACACAAGAGGGACACTACAGCTCTTATCCTCCCCCAGCCATGCTGGCTGTGAGGTGAGGGAGTCACTGACAAGTCTAGTTCTTTAACTGTTAAGACTCGAAAAACAGTGGAATTTCTTGAAGACCAGTAAGCTCCTGAGAACTGCTCTTGCTTTAGTAAAGTTGTCACCTTTGTTTCACAACAAAGAAGCCCCAAAAAGCTTTTTGCAGCAGCTGCAGCAGCATGGATCCTTAACTTCCCTATTTCAGATCTGGCTTTATTCATCAGACTTTCCACATGGAAATCCTAGAAAAGCAATYCTAATGCAATACTTTCAGCATCAAATTGAGAGGCCTAATTTGTGGCTACAGCTGTGGCCTGTTATCTGTACTTCATCAACTCCAATTCAGCACAACACAAACTCCATAATTCTTTAAACTTCGACATGCCTCTGCACCACAACAGCAATTAATTTGCCTTTTCCAGCCTCTGCCAT
Source organism: Malurus melanocephalus (assembly GCF_030028575.1). Lineage (NCBI taxonomy): Eukaryota > Metazoa > Chordata > Aves > Passeriformes > Maluridae > Malurus > Malurus melanocephalus. The sequence goes on from NW_026623529.1 coordinate 28,397, forward strand.
TTAAATAAAACTGCAACACACCACAATCTGAAAATAAAACAAATTCAGCCCCAGCACTACCCAACCTCTGTACCATTTAAAGAAAACTCCTGCAACTTCAGCCTTTAAAAACTGGGACTTTTGTTGGATTTTTATTTTTTTTTTAATTAATATGCTCACTTTCACAGGTTACTGATAAATCTGACACAGTAACTTCACATTAGCACCTAAAGTACAACATTAGGTAAACTTTTCACAGGAACTTGGCAAAAAAAAAAATCTTGCTTTGTCAAAACAAAAATGAAACTTGCTTAAATGTTTTCATATTGACCTGAAAAAAAAACAAACTAAAAGAAAATAAATAAAAAACCCCAAGTAGATCTCCATGCAACAACTATTGCACTACAAAGAAGAAATTACAGTTTCAAAGGAATTCAGAATAAAAAACACCATCCTATAAATCTGTGAATTGGGGGTTCATTTGATAATGATGACATTAAGTAAGGTAGGACCATTAAAGCCCTTTCCTGATATCACAGTGGTTTTCTTCCTTTCATTTGCCAGGAAAATTCTAACAGTAAAATAATATGCATCAGATGGAATAAAAATTTCCTGTTACGTCATAAACAGAAACTTCAAAGGAAAGATGATTTTAGACTTGAAATAAGTTCTTAATCAAAAAGGAAATTCATATTAAAGCCACTGTGATTTGAGAGTGGCCTTGGAATACAGACTGTGCAGCAGGAAAGAGCCCAAGTATTGCACACATCCCCTCATAAWAGAAAGCATCAAGGCATTCCCTCCCAATTATCGGGACCTTCATGAGTTTTCTGAGGCTCAACCAAATAGTAAATGTAGCTACAGAAACCTTCAAAATTTTAATTTTAAATTTTCCTAAAGGCCTGTTCCAAATCAACTGTTACTTTCTGTAGCAGATATATTCTAAAGGCGCTTAAATGTAAAGTTTGCTACCTCCAGTATCTAAACATAAGTCAAGAACTACCTTTCTCAGCTGGTATTTGCTCTCTTCACTACTAAGGTGACTACTTATTCTTGCTGTTTAAAAGAAGTATGGTTTCATTAATTAGTTTTACATGGCAWTTTTAAATGAACTATTGCTAAATGCACACAGTTGCACCAGTGCAAACTCACATGGGTAATGAGAAAAAAATAGTTACAGTGGAGACTTAAAAAAAGAAACAAAAACAAACATCAAAAATTCATCCCTCACAAAAAAACCACCAGCAGTCTTCCAGAAACAAGTCTCAGATCATTGCTTTAATACAGAACAAAAGATGAGATTGAGACAATAATTATATTGCACTTTATAAAATGTCTTCATGTTTTACAGACCATATGTTATTGACWCCCTCCTTCCCATAGACAACAGCCTTCTTCCTTCTTTTGCTTTTTCATTGTGCAGATACCAGTTATTTTCTGTCAGACTGATGCAGACCTAAGAAAGTTCAAAGCATGTGTTCTCTAGCTTGGGTTTAGCTTTCAAATCTGCTGTTTGCACTTCATGACAGAAAGCTTTTTTTTGCAGCTTAAATTGTTTACCTTCTTCTGCTACAGCAATTAGACTAATGAGGGTTACTACCCCCAAAAACAAACCTTTTTTTAATGCAGTCATTTAGCCTCACAGACTTGCCAAGCTGGTGAAGRGAGCTTTAAACTAAAGCTGCTGGGGGAGGGGAACCTCAATCCATCTCCCACAGCATACTCCTGGAAAAGCTGTCAGCCCATGGCTTRGACAGGTGGGTTCTTCTTTGGTGGGKTCAGAACTGCTGGATGGCTGGGCCMAGAGAGTGGTGGGGASTGRTGCTACATCCAGTCAGTGKCCAGTGGTGCCCCCAGGGATCAGTGCTGGGGACAGTCCTGTYTGAGATCTTTTTTTATGATCTGGATGAAGGGATCAAGTCTACCATCAGCAAATTTGGATAACACTAAAGTGAGGGGGAGTGCTGATCTGCTGGAGTGTAGGAGGGCTCTGCAGAAGGATCTGGAAGGRCTGGATAGATGGGCCACATCCAACAATATGAAGTTTAATAAGACCACAACCAACAGGCCTATCTCTCCACTTGTCCACATCCTTCTGGATGCCATCCCTTCCATCCAGCCTGTCAATCTCACTACATAGCTTGGTGTCATCAGCAAACTTGCTGTGTGCTCTCAATGTCGTGGTCTGTGTCACTGACAATTAAACAATTAAACAATTCTGGTCCCACTAACACCCCTGAGGAATGACACTCACGGCTGCTCTCCACTTGGACACTGAGCTGCTGACCACAACTCTCTGACTGTGACTTTGCACACTATTCATTATCCACAAGCTGGTGCATCAATCAAATCCATCTCTCTCCAGTTACAGACAAGGATATTGTGCAGGACAGCGTTAAATGTTTGCACAAATCCAGGTATATTTGATGTCATTTGCTCTCCCCTTACCCACCAATGCCACAACCCCTTCATAAAAGGCCAAATTTATCAGGCACAAATTGCCTTAGTCAAGTTATGTTGGCTCCTTACTTTCCATGTGCTCCAGCACAGTGTCCGCGAGGATCTGCTCCATGATCTTGCCAGGCACAAATGTGGGACTTATGGGCTGGTACTTCCCAAGGTGTCCCTTATTTCCCTTTTTTCCCCAAAGTGCAGGATCTTTAGGACCTGTTCGAGCAGGTCCAGAGGAGGGCCACGAAGATGATCAGAGAGATGAAGCACCTCTCCTATGATGACAGGCTTAGAGAGTGGGGTCTGTTCACCCTGGAGAAGAGAAGGCTGTGTGGAGACCTTAAAGCAGCCTTCCTGTACCTAAAGGGCCCTATAATAAATATATGGAAGCAATATGGTGATAACTCAAAGAGTAGTGGATTTAAACTGAAAGASGGTAGGTCTAGGTTAGACATTAGGAAAGCATCTTTAAAAGTGGTGAGACACTGGAACAGGGACACCTTGCCCCTGGAAGGGGGATTGGAACTGGRTGTTCTTTAAGGTCCCTTCCAACTCCAGCTATTCTATGATTCCTGAGCTCAGGCTTTGGGAACAACATCAAGACTGGAAATTTGCATAAAGCCCCAGGAGCTGGTTTCACTGGTAACTTTCAGTGACCCCAAAGTCCTTCATGAGGATGTCCTGAAACTTCCCAGTTTACCTACTATTGGCATACACTATTAGATATGCAAATATATATCATTCCCCAGGTACAAAAAAGTTGTGATTTGTCTATGGGCTTCTGTTCACTGCAGCAAGGGCAGCATTCTACTCCCCTCCACAAAACCACCTATCCAAGATTGTACGTAATATAAACTGATAAAAGGTGTGCAGCTGTGGGGCAGAGGTTCAAGGCAAGGGCCACAGCCGAGGTAAAAGCGCATCTTGCTTTGATAGGCTATCTGTATTTTGACAGAACATTAAGGATTTCACACATCCTCAAGAGTTCTGACACATAGGAGGAGGAAAACATGAACTGCTCAAACATAATTTGCTTGTATGGAACTTTGCCGTGTGTCAGCCCATGATACTTTCCTGTTCTGCAGAACGAGGTGCAGATTATCTACGTAAATTCTGCTGATAAGGCCTTCATACCAGTGTCACACAAAGTCAATGTCAGAGCTGAAAGTAGAAAATAAATGCAAATTTCTTTGCTGTCGGTCTCCATGAGGGWAGGATTTTGGCACCTAACTCCCAAATACAAGGCTAGTGCTACAGCCAGAAGAGCAGCTTCTCACATACAAAGCAAGGAATGCAGGAATCAAGAGAGGTTCAAAMGGAGACCAATGAACTACTGAAATGTGCAAAATCCTTATTTCTTTAAGATATTCCATAGATTCTGAAGATGACTAAGAATTTTATTCATGAAAAATAAACCTCAAATAACTCAAAAGAACATTCAGCGTGGGAGGTTCTTTTTGCAAAAATTAAATAGCAATTGTGATGAAATAGTATCTTCTACCAAGTTACCAAAGAATTAACRTTTTGTTCATGCTCTTACCTAACTGTAGAACCAGGAACCATAAGCAAGGGATAATAGCCAAATTGTTATCTCAAGATGAAGCATTATTTCAAAAACGTGGGTGGGAGAGCAGGAAGCAAAAGCAAGGTTAATTTTAAAAACAATCTTAGGGCAAGATTCTTATTTCAGACCTATCCATCAGCTCTAACCTCCACTTCACATCAGCTGCAGATCTGTACAGAGCTAATTTTAGCAATATTTTAAAAATGCKGGCTAAGTACAGAACGTGTTTGATCTACTTATATTCAAACTAGTTATCATTTGACTTACCTGCACCCACACCTGATGCTTTCTGACTTAAAAACTGGTATTTCAAGAATGCTGCCAGAAGATTACAAGGAAGGCTATTAGCACAAACCAGTATTTGCTAAGTATGCTTTTCCTATTGTTTCCTTCCCCCTCACCTGTACTATATCAACAGACATGTGACTTTAATAAGCAAAGCTATAAGATTCTTGCTTTTGGGTGCACCATCTAAAAGTTTTGTGAACATCAGCAGGTAAATAGAGCTCTAGCTCCTCCAATACTATCACTAGAATATGTGTATTTGAAGGATCTCAATTTCCATAGCTGTTAATAACTTTTRGACTCAGTGATCCTTGTAGGGCCCTTTCAACTTAGAATATTCTGTGATTAAATCTGATTACTTTGCTCAAACCCAGAAGAAAAAAGATGACTCAGCTATGTCCTGGGTTCCCTTTAAAATTGTRCAAAATCAATTCTTCTGTTTAAAAGGTCATTTAAAAACATTAAAACAACCCATTTGTTCAGCTGAAGAGATCAAACTCTGACTAACTCCATCAGTTTGGGACAATGTGCTATTATGTTTCAAAGTCACATGTAGCACATATCAAATGAAACGTCAGAGAAGCAAGGCATTTAAATGCATATTTGACATACTTTTTGCATCTCAGTACATTTCACTTCTCAATGGGSCTGTGGGTGGGAGAGGAAAAGGTTGGTTTCTTATGGATTTGAGTGTAAAGGCATCATTTGGCAATTCAAATCATCAGAKGTTATAACTGCCCACTGCTAGATGCTGCCATGTACAGGAAAAACACATACCAGAGATCACCACTCTGCGTATTCAGAGGGAACACTTACAATCACTGTCTGTGTCCTCGGACAGCAGCATTATACAGCCTTCACACTGCAATGCCAACATGAGCAATTCATCATTAAACTTCTGAGCCATTCATTTGTGTTTGTGCATAAAATATTTACTATTCTCAAGCCCCCCCGTCACTGGACTTGCATCAAACCTCAAACAATGAAAAAAAYCAGTGTATTTTACAAGGGCCGAAGCTGCTGCTGCTGCTGCCGCCATTTTGCAAATCAACTTTTGCAATGTKAGGTAGTGCTCAGTCAGAGAAAAGCTTCTCTCACATTTTGTCTCCACTTCTGTAAAGGATACAAACCCCTATATTTAACATCTGTTGATTAACATGTGTGTACACCCCTCATCTTAGGGTCTAAAAAGACTGAGTAACATTTTATCTCACACAAATATGCTATACAAAGAGCACCAAAAACGCATGCAGATGCCTGAACTCTGTATTAAAATAACAGTTTGTTTGTGTCTGACATAATTTCACAGAAAAAATAACTATACTTATGGGAAAAGTTCCTGTAAATCGTCCATTGTCCCCAACTCAACCCTCACCTTCACAGTAATGARCAAAGCCAAAGACAAACTTCCTATTTCCATCTGGATGCTAGTCAAATACCACCACAGCATTACTTAACATTTCTCATAGGGAGAGTTCTTTGAGGATATCAAAACCATCACTGACAATTTGCAAATGAAACATGTGAGAACTGGAAGAAGGGTAGAATCAGTAARTGGAGAGATRGGGTTGGGCAACCTCAGAATGTTASTGCACAAGATATTAAAASTATGAATTTACACTGAATTGGCTAATATTGACTTCAGCTTGTTTGAACATTCCTCCAATTTGCTTACAAGAAAAAAATGAAAGCAAACACAGATAAACTTTGCTAAAAGGAGGTTAATAAGATTACATTAAACTTCTACAGGCATTTGAGTAAAATTTAAATGCCTTTAATTTGATTTAATATACTTAACTAAGGAAGTAAAGAAACTAAAACTAAAGCCACTTAAATTCTGCTTAATGTCCTTGTATAGGAGTACTATATAATTTAATCCACTTTCAAAGCATAGCATATCTTAGTCTGGATTAATTCTTCCAAGTATTCCTATGTAGACAARCCCTCAGCATATGCTAAATGCACAGGCAGCTTTCTTGAAGAAGTTAAACTACTTTATACTTAGCATAAAAGGCTGAGATTATTGATGAGTTGATGGTGATGTATAAATTCTACTAYAAAACACCAATACCCCACTTACATACACTTAAGTAACAGAATTCAGATATCCTGARTATCAGATTCAATGTTTCCCATCTACTGGAAAAAGCAGATTCAAAGTCTCAGCAAGATCTGTCAGTTTTACTGTCCCTTCCAAAGGGAAGGCTTCACATTGACATCTGATCTTTTATCTMCCACTGTCAAGATTGATGGCTGCCTACAGATGGCTTAATACAGCTCATTAGATTTAATTTCATGTGGATGTCTTAACTTCAGACAAATAAAATGCACCTCCCTTTCTCAGGTTCAATGATGTCAACCCTGCAGAAGGTTTTTGGAGGGCACAAGAAATAGGCTGGCTCCTCTTAGGGCAAAGCTTCCTCATGGATAGAAGAGTCATATCTACAACCCCTCACCAAGACAACTGAATTCTTTCTGTAGGAGAAGCAGACATCAGCTAACAAACTTGTTTGTGAAAGGCAGGARGACTCTGGCTTGCAGTTTTGAACAGCTGGCAGTGCACAACTATGGCTRGACATGCAATTCTTTTTAAGATCATCTTCCCACAACAGACACCACTCCACAGCAAAGACGCAGGAACTGTTTTGTAGGACAGATCTTGCATGGGACCCACTGGAAACACCCCACCTAAGCCACCCTCTGCCTTACAGTGGCATGGGCCCCAAAAGGAGCCAGCACCAGCAGCCACAGGGGAGCTGAGACCTGGAATCAAGTTCTACCAGGCTCCATTGCAGGTCACGCAAACAGGAGAATAGAAAACCACCTTGCCTTATCCAAGGGGAAAAACGGGTCAGCGGTCAAAGGTGGAGATAAAGGCAAGGAGGCTCAGCCATTAAAARTGCAGGAACTAATGCACAGCAAGTTGCTATTTGAACTCTTGGTTTTGTTGTGAGAAACCTGCAACCCTGACATGGTCAACTAATGAAAGTAAAACACTCATTTTAATAGGTTGTGGAAGCTTATTCAGCTGACTAAAATGCATGTTTCCACTAAGATTTTAGCTTAAATTAAGAACCCAACCCTTTTCATAGTTAATTCAAGGATACAGATGAAACTAGAAATGCATCTCCTCCCACTCYTATCACCAACCCCCACAGAAAAATATTTAAATAGCAGAGATTTGTAATCTAGARCAGAGAACAGTATTCTATGAAGTATCATCTAATTTAAATAAGTCTCTCTCATTAACTCAAAGGCATTCTAAACACTTCATCAGTGCTTTGTTATTTATGTACTATTTCACACTACATCTCCCAGACATTAGTATACACATTTTTATAGACATAAATGTGYAATCATAGATTTATGGTGTGCACTCAAATAATGTATTTTAAATAGTAAATTTTTTCTTCATACCAGCAAAATATTCTGTAGCTATGTAGTTGCTTTCTTTTTGCTTCAGCTCCATTATCGGAGTACTCTATACTGTTTGCAAAGTCACAGAATTCTTGAATAAGTTTAACTGCATACATGCAAATAATCTCTTTCCTTCCAWATTCTTATGTGGGTCATTATTACAGTACTAAATGCTTGACTACCCTTCATRCATTTATTCTCACAGTGCCTCACTCACACAGCAATACTAGASAGCATTGCCTACTAAATCAAAAAGAACTCGAAGGTAATCACTAATTTTAAAAGCATACAAAAAGCAGAGTATATAGGAGCAAAATCAACATTCGAATGGATCCATGATAATTTCAATTTACTCAACTTTGGGAGCAAGAAAAAAAAACTCAGGATGTTCTCCTTTGACATGAGCCTGAACCTCAGTTGTTCTTGTGAGAATTACTTTGAGTTGGAAAGGTCAAAAAGATACAACTTCTCTCCAAACGTGCAAGCAATATAAATGTGCCATGAAAAGCATTCCTCCTGTGCTATTAAATGTACCTGGGAACAAAATCTGKGGTGAAATAGGGGTAATTAAGGATAAGCAACTTAACTGAATATGTGCAAGATGATAACCCAGAGAAATGGACTCTYTAGTTCCATCATATGCCTGGAATAACTACTAAAACTGTGGTGAAACATGGATGGGTAACTCACAGAGCTCGTGGGGTGTGTGCAGTATAACATGGAGCAGATGCAACTAGAACTGTTCACTGCACAAAATACAAAGTATTTGCAAATACTTGTGTCACTCCAAGAGGTGCAAAATGAATTATGTTGTCATTGCAAGAACAAACCAGTCTCTCTTTATTGATGTGATTGCCTTGAGATTAAATTTGGAGAATATTCACTCCCTGACTAAAAGAGATGGCATTTGAAACAGACTTCTCCAGAGTTAAAATGCAGTGTGTGGTGAGGAAATACAGAAAGTTCACGCGGAATGAAATAGCCATTAGCACAGGTGGCCTGACAAGGCACAGATGCTCCTTAAAGCCTTTGGCCGGATCTTCGCCTAAAGATAGTTTTACACTCAAGTCACATTGTGATTTCACCTTTAATCCATGGGATAAGGCCCTCACCTCCTGGGGCTACACAGCAGAAGAAAACTCCTGTGGGGAGGACAGATGGGGTCAGCCCTCCACATGCAAACCAAAATGTGACCATGATATACACTTGGCATGCAGCTTGGGTGTGCTTGTAGTGCCCAAATAAGTCCCCAGTTCAGTGGGGATTGATGTCCCTTCCCACAGACTTTTTACAATAAAGCTGCCAACACAGGCTCCAGCAGAAGAAGAAAGTATCTAGCCAACAGCAGGTTAATTACAAAGCAGCAGAAATGCCCAGTAATGCCTCCATTCTGAGCTATGTGGAAAACGAAGGTAGGGAGATCAGTCAGCTCCCCCACTGCTATCTTATAGGGCAAARTTTATCTACCCTGACCCTACTGGCCTCACAGTTATAATGAGTAATATAGTATAAGGTGCCATCCAGGCACACA
>NW_026623529.1:37774-40315 GCF_030028575.1 Malurus melanocephalus
AAAACAGCATTACTGAAAACCCCCATAGAACTGTAAGAAAATCTGCCTGTAAGATACCTAATTCAACGCATAGTTTTCCAATGCTAAACTGCACTGTGTAATTGCTGCCTTATGGGGTGGATGAAAAATAGGCACMGGCAATATAAAAGAAAAGTCTATGAGATTTGTGTAAAAACAAGCTATTACATGGATATAAATTATTTGATTTGGTATTTATTAAGTGCATCTAAAGTGCTCAGTGCTATTCAAATTACAAAGAAAATTGACTTTTGCTTTAAGAAACTGACAATCTAAATGACAAGATGCAGCAAGAAGCCAGTGATGAATRAAGAATATTTTGATTGTGTTTTGGATTTGATAGTTTCCTGTCAGCACCTCTGAGCTCTGTTCCTGCTACAGATTTGCTGACAAGTAGGCAAGTGTGGTGGAACAGAATATTGGTAAGACATTTCAGACATAGAAGCAGCACTGAGAAAGTCAAAGTCAAGATGAAACAAAACCCAACAAGTTTGGAATCACTATTAATACAGTGAGGAGTMGCATGAAGGATGCCCTAAATAATCTGAAAAAAAAGTGTAAGATGAGGATAGAAAACCAGAGAAACTCAATACTTAGAAYTGGATAAACTTAAAGCAGAACTGCTGAACAGAACTGATAAAATTAGATGAACTTAGAACAGAACTGCTGTAAGAAATCACAGCTGAAGTTGATGTAATGGTAGAAAGATAGACCAGAACAACTCTGCTTTACAAAACTGTTAGAACAACCAACATGGTTATTCAGGAGATTTATCTGATGAAGAAGCAATTCACTATCAGCTGTTTAGTGTGATACAAACRGTTATGCAGTTAGGAAAAAAAAAATTAATCATTTTTTGCAGAAAACCTCTCAGCCTCAAGAGTACTCAGAGTGTATTCATTAATAGAGGTCCTACATGTCACATTTCTTCATAAAGTTTGTGAGACAACTAGTCAAGACTTCCTTTGGCAGTGTAAAAACAGTGCTGTCACAGATGGACCTCACACAAATGGGGTTTTGTTTGATTAATAAATATCTTTTCCCCTCAACTCTGAAATCCTCAACCTATACCAGCATTCAAATATCTTTCTCTCTTTTTCACCACTTATGAACATAAGAGAGAATAAGACATTGTTTGTTTGTTTTCTTTACTTGATAGAAGACTAGTTTTTCTCCAGTTTGGTGGTACTCCAAGTGAAAAGGACAGCAGATACACTCTTGGCAACTGTACAGGGTGGCTTTTTTTTGTTTGTTTTTCCATAAAACACTTCACTGTGCCAGCTTTCTGAGTAACCTCAGAAATAATATGCTTTTCCTGACAGATGACAGCAGAGTGGAGTTAATAAACAAATTAGACCCATATGAAAGAGTGATTCATACGCAATGTCACTACTCCAAAGATTAAGGTGGTACGAAAAAGGCCATCACTACACAGATTCACAGATTATTGAGTTGGAAGGGACCCACAAGGATCATCAAGTCCAACTCTTAATTTTACATAAGCCTTCAAATGAAAATTGCTTCCCAGATTTTTGAAAAGCTTTTTCTAGCTCTTCAGCACATAACAGCTGCTGTGTAAAATTCTTCTAGCCACAGAAGAAACCCTTTTATAATGAAACATAAAGGTTTAGCATGAAGCTACTCAAACAGAACCATTCCCTCACAGCACCTCACACACCAAGAGGTACCTCATGGTTCCACTGAAACCACATGAAAAGCAAAGAGAGTTTGAAAAGGTTCAGAAAAGTTCARTTTTCAGGATTTTTGCATTTAAAAAAACAACAAAACCAAACAGAAAGATGCAAGCAAGCAYAAAAATCTATTATGGTAGCAACACTGTTTCTGTAGGATGCACAAACCACCCTTTCCTCCCAAGTCTGGCTGCAGTACAAAAAGGTTGGTAACACGCACTCCCGTGGTACAGTTTGAGCTCAGGACAGAAGGATTTGGTAGCCAGCCTCGTTCAAACGGTGGTGTAGCAAGGGGTTTAAAGCAGGCAGCAGAAGTGCTCTCAGTCAGGGCATGTAGCAGATCACACTGCTAAAGGATTTTCATCCCGAGACCTCACACACACGCTCTCGAAGCAGTTGCTGCTGGCACTGCCAACCTGAACAAACATAAATGACAAATGGTTGTCACGTCCAGAACAAGCAACCTTCAAGACACTGCACACTACACAGAGAAAAAGTCATAAACAAAACCCCTTCTTGCTCTCCCCTCCTCTCTCCCGTGTGGGCAGCTTCAGGTCCAGCTCCAGGGGATGAAGGGGATTACTGCAGAAAGCYGAAGAGATTGGCAGAGTGACAGGGCTAGGAATAGGAAGTCTAACAGACATGGGAGACCTGCCTYGGTGACTGACTCAGCTTCTGACCCACTTAAAGAACTTGGCCAAACTGCTTTTTGATGCCACTGCTCCTCTCCCAGACTCTGTGTGATCTTATTCTGTATGATCTTATTCAATTAGGCCAATATCTTCAAGGTGGTGACTGCCTCTTGCTAATTTTGGTGGAAAACAGCCTATAG
>NW_026623529.1:40400-51642 GCF_030028575.1 Malurus melanocephalus
CAAGAATAAAATCATCTTTTCACTCAAATAATGAAGAATACCCACACAGTTAAACCTGTTAATATTATTTAAAAATATGTACAGCTGGAAGAGTGGCATGTTGCTCTCATTCACAAGTTTGCTACATCTTTACTGCCGCCTACGATCTCCCCTATAGGTCTATTTACGGAGGCATTTCTCCCAGGGGCCAAGTTTCCCATTCATGTCCTTTCTTCCCCCTTCTCTCCTGCTTTATTCCCTCCCTCTAGCAGAGCCCTTCAGTCACATTAGGCAAACCATTCATGGTGTGACATGGGGAACTGTTCCAAGCCTCCAGYGAGCAAAAAACTAAGCTGAATAAAAGGAAAAAGTTTATTTTTAACCTGGACATGTTCCCAGACTGAGCTTATTCCCCAGCACAACAGGTGCATCAACACACCTGGRGAAGAAACTGAGCAAACCAAGCTTCAACTCTTGCTGACATGACTATTGTTGACAAARTCAAATGTGCACAATAGTAGGATAAGAACATTTTTTTAAGATTAATATTGGAGTGGGGGTTCTCACACTGGGGAAATCTTTAAACATCATAAAATGGACTTAATACATATTCCTTATGTTGTTCACAGTTTCCTTTGCCAGTTTGGCTAATTATACGATATTTAAGTTTAAACATATGTTGCCTCCCTTGCAGYGAATCCTCTCCTCCTACATGATACAGCAGTGAAGTCATCTTGCTGACTTCAAGTTGAATCCCGCACCCTCTTCAAGCAGGTGGGCATTTCTAGCTTATCTGGAAATCTCCAGCCCCGAGAGCACAGCGAGTCTCGTTGCAATAARCAACCATGAGCTTGACCATGACCAATATCCCAAAACACATCTTCCAGATGCTATGTGCATAAGAACCAGCCTAACTTGYACCACCCCAAACATATGGTTCTTAAAACACGCAAGAGATGCTCAGGAGATGCATCTGCATTGGAGTGAAAGGTGAACCAGCAGACCAGAGGCTTTTAATCTCCTTCCTTCTATACCGTCACCAATTGACTCTAAAACTTTGGGGTTTTTTTTCTTAAAGAAATAAGGGAATCCCAAATGGCAGGAAGTGGCAAAAGACTAAACAAAAAAAAAAAGTATTTCAAAGGTCAAAAATAAAAAAAAACTTTGCAGCCCTTTATGAACTTTCATGTGCTGCAGACAGGAAAATCTCTTTCAGTTGGTGCTTTCCACATTACAACAGCCTTTAGTAAGCAGAGCAGCAGAGGACACCACAATAGTTGTGTTTCATTAGCTTAGCACAGCAGAGTACAGGATTTAAAGGGAATAGACAGCAGCTGAAAATAATTGCATTAAATTAACATTAACCCACAAACCCAGAAGAAGCATATAATATTCAGGACTGCKACAAGAACGGTAACCCAGAATTAATGTCTGTAAAAGACGAACTATCCTGCTCTAAGTGGGATTCAAAATCCTAAAGGAAGAAAGTTCACCTCAAATAGTGTTCCCTGAGGTGGGGGGAAGGAAAGAAAGGAAAGCATGGCCTAGTTAAAAATATCAGTAGGTAGAAACACAAACTGTAAAATGATGTGGTTCCCAAAGGACTGACATGTTTTATGGTTAATACACACATTCCCACACATTCCTTCTCAAAAAGGACTTTGAAAATAAATCTAATTTTAAGATCTGTAAATGAGATAGACATGTGAGAATTTAAACACTTAAGGCAGGAAAGACCAAAACCTCAGAGACTAGAGCAAGAAAGACAACCGGGACTGGAGTGGACTAAAGCACAGCCAGCAGTGACAGCTATAATTCAATTGGTGAATGCACTTTACAACAGTCTGCATGTCTTGATACTGCAAGGGCAAAGAGTAGAACAGTAGCACCAAAAATAGGCCCTTAATTAATCTAAAGTGCTGGAATGGGGAGACACATTACAAACTCAAGGGAGCATGCTGTGCTCAGACTGAAGAGGAAATTTATGATAAACATGGGGWGGCGAAGTAATTATTTTAAAAAATTGAAAGACACTGGCTTACAGCACCTACTCATTTCACCTGTGAGCAGGTATCAGAAGGCCAGGAGGAACAACAAGACCCCCAAGTTCTTTCTCCCAGCATCAGCAAGAAAAGTCAGCCTGATCAGGCACTTGGCTAGCTGCAGGTTGAAAGGAAGAAGTAAACCACCAACTGAGGCCTGAGGAAAGTTATATTAGAAGCTCCTGTCAGACCAGCTCTAAGACCTCACCTGGTGCCACTGACCATCTGAATTTACAGAGCTCCTCCAACTGCAGATAAATTCTGCCTCATGAGAAAGAAATTTTGAAATAATTTGGAAATAATTAATGTCCTGTTTTCATTAACCATCACGTTCTTCCTTTCTGCATCCCTGCAGAATTTAAAATGTTTATAAAAAGACAAAAGCCAGCCTGTGGACTTTACAGTTACAGTAAAGCTTAGCAACATGAGTTCAGGTTTTAGGATGTCTTAAAGCTCGAAATAACTGCATATCAAACATATAAAATAAATGTGTAATCCATCCTTATTGGTCAGTGAAAATCTCTTTTTAATTGAGCTCTTCATTACAGCAGGATTTTATAACTGTTCATCTGTATTTGTCTACCATCTGCACAGCACTCTCCCATATGGACACACAGTACTTATTTTCTGTTAAGTCTCCTTCATTAACAATACTAATTCTCAACTCTGCTCTTTCAGGAGCAGAGCAGGACTGCCTAAAACTGTTTAAAATAYGGTGCTTCATTTGTATTTTGAAGTTTTTTTATCTTTAAAGTGAGTGCTTGGCAGTATTTTTATTGAAACACTTTGATAAAATTGCTAGAGCAGCCTGAATCTCTTATCTAGAGGATTCTACAACTACTTTGACGCTGGGAATTTGTGAACAGTAAAGTCACACCCTACAACTTTCAGAGCAGAAGTCAGGTAAATTATGATAATCTAATTTATTAGATTATACAAGTTTTGGTACAAGTTTTGGCTTTCAGGACTTCCATTTAATTTTTCCTTTAACAAGTGAAATATTCATTTTCTCATACGTTCATCTAACCAAAGAGAGCAAATAGTTTCATGTGACCAAAGAGTTTCATCAGGGTTAAGGCAAACCCATCTAGTCCTGGGGCAGGTTTGTAGTTGTTTAATAAGGTTCAGACCAGGACCTTTTCCTCGGAGTATCTGCTATCTACAGTTTCTTAGTTTCAAAAACCTGTCTGAACATTGCATCTTTGGGACATCTATTGCTCTATTCAGACTTGGTTTGAATCAGCTGACAATTTAAAAGTAGAAAAGACACACAGATCCCACCCATAGAATTAACAGAATCTGTTGCTCTTTGTAAGGGTACCAAGCTAAAACTCTGAAGGGTGGCAAGAATGACCCAACTCTTTCAAGCAGCAGATCTGCTGGCTCTCATTCCTAATACAACACCTTGCCAGCAGAAATCCATCCTAAAGTTCTGGCTTAGCATGCTGGAAATACCAGTTACACCCAAGGTTCTCCTTAATATGTGACTTCAGCTAATATTTCCATTTATTACACGAGAGCTCCTTTCAGCCCCAGCAAAACACAGCATTTCTGATCAACCTTATCATTACTGAACTTTTCAAATAAATAACTGAAGTTGAAAAACTCTGTAGCTGTTGCTGTTCACACCACACTTCCATCAGTTRTTTGCATAGTCATTCCCACTCTGATTTAATCATTCCTTTCATGATTGACTAAGTCTACATGGAAAATGAGAACAGTAAATCAAACTAAGCACTTGGCAGGCAAGTACTGGTGAGATCACAGAAAGATCCTGGAATAGCGCAGGCACTCTCCTATGGAAAAGGCTTGTGGAGTTCCCATGCAGTTCAAGTAACCATCATCTGACTCAATGAGCAGTGCTGAGAGGGACACAGCATTCCATGGAAACCAGCWGCCAGGGAGGTGGCAGAGCTGGCATCCAAAGCTTCACAACTGATGTGTCACATTAAGTGATCMAGCCATATAACTGCAGTAACAAAACCAGCACAGACCAGAGCTTTTYAATCCAATCACATGAGGAAACTCGGATGTAAAAAGTCAGAAGCAAGAATACAAAGTCCCCATTAAAAGGTAAGCTTGAACACARAGAGAGGGTTTCATTTCTCTGATTTTCAGTTCTCTGGCTAAATAAAATGCAAGGTTTCATAAGGCAGAAAAACAAGGTATTGCTTAGAAAAGGTGTACTTGGTCCAAGGAGAATCACAAAAGAATTACTTAAAAYGTGTTTGTGATTCATCATGGTTCAGTAATTTCTCATGAATTCTAATGTGTTTCAGAGATAGAAAGGCTTCTGCAGGTGTGACAGAAACAATTAGTCAGTTATTAGTAAGTGCTGGCCTCACTACTGGAGCTACACATTACATGAAGGGCCTGCCAGTGACTCTCAACATGCTACTGATATTTAGAACAGCCAGACAGTCAGGACAACAAGTTAAATCTGCAAACACTTATTTTTCTCCCCTCATTTTGCCTGCCTCCATAATAAAATTTGCAGTTAAAATAATATGCTACATGCTTAAGACAGTGTGGCTTCTCTTCAGGGTGAATAAAGAATATGAGTTTATCCAAAAGCCCATAGACCAATCCACTCCTCTCCTCTTCAAGAGGAAATGCAGTGATTTCCTCACTGCATTTCCTCTCCAAGAAGTTCTAAAAAGGTGTTTATTTCAGAAGAAGTATACCTACATGGATCTACCTATATGGARCAGAACAGACAGCTTTGTTTAAATTTAAACTTCATCTTGCTTTAGTGTAACTACTCCCTCCACCAGTAGCTTTACAGTGAGCAATAAAACTTTATTCTCTTTTAACACTCTGGAGATCCACTCATTTCCACAGGCCTTGCAACAACATTTATAGAAAATTCTGAAGTGTGTTGCCTGTTACCCTGATATCTGGCATCCTTTCCTAAAGCAGAAATCAGAACAGCATGAAGAACTGTTTAATTTMATTTCCTCTCAAGGAAATATGCTATGATCCCTTAATTACAAATGATGCTCAAYGCTTAAAAGGCGACCCTTTCAGCAGATACTTAGGAAACAAACCCCAACATTTTCTAAGAGCAACAGTATAATCCAAGCAAACATGCTCCTAGAGCAAGCCAGAGATGTGTTTACAGCAGCAAAGAGCAGCCTGGCTGTGACTCTGTGCCTCACTACACACCTGAGACACCCAAGTGCTGCAGCATAATGTTCATGCTCACTACGAGACAGACATCACCAYTTCTGCAGCATAGTGAATTTCTGAAAGGAATAGCAAATAATCCACAAGTGGCTGAATTTATTAGCTATAGAAAATTCTCAGGGTCAAAGGCCAGTGAAATGAGATGAAAGCCATTAAGGCAGCTGACTTCAGATTCTTTTGATAAAGAACATAGGCATATGCCTGGGTCTTTTATTCAACCACAGTTCCAATTAAATTTACAGGAACTCCATTTTCATCTAGTTTCGTGGCTCATTTCTTAATATTCACTACCACTAAAATAATAAGCAAAGACCCTACTGTGCTGTTATACTGCAGGTTTGCACACATGCATKTATGTGCATGGGTATAAAATCCAAATATTTTGCTTCCTGAATGCAGACTACACTCTCCTGTTACTTAAATAGCAAAATCTTTATAGGACRACTTTCCAAGCTGTTCAGAAAGTAGCTATGGTCAGAAGCACAGCTGCAGAAGATGGGTGCTTCCCACTCGGCTGATCTGACCTCTGCATTTATTTTCTCCATCATTATTCTTACCTGTACTGCAAAAAAAAAAAAAGAACATGACCCATATATCTGTCTTGGTTTATGCAGAATCAACAGAAGCAAAAGTTAAGTTCATATTTAATTGTAATTTAATAAGAATCTTTCCTGTCTTCACGCCCACCCACCCACCTTAAAAGACCCAGAATAATCTAGGATTGGCCTTAAAAGCTCAAGAACTTCCTTACTCCCACTGCAGCCTTATGGTAGACAACCCGTAATGCTGTCTGCTGAGGACTCAAACAGGCTCTGCAACAGGCAGAAAGGATGGAGAGGGAATAAATAAAAAGAAAATAAATGAGAAAGCCCAGTGACAGTTCTGAAGCAGCAGCCAGTTTATACACCTCCTGATCAGCAGGACAACCCAAGGTGCAACTTAGGCTGCACCATTGACCCCAGAGGATGCAAAGGTTGTTTGCAAATGTGTTAAAGTCCTGCCCTGCCACCAGCTAGTAGTAATCTTGCATCCAGTTGGGCAACATATTATATAAAAATGTGCCTGTGCTAGAGCTGTGGAAGACTGAGGTGTGACTGAGGRATATTTACCTAATGAATGTGCCATTGTGTTCTGCTCTTCTACTCTTCAGTCACTTGTAAATGATACCATGGCTCACCATATTCAACCTCAGTTYCCATAGGTTTGACAGACAAAGCTTSTGTGACTTTATGTGGGGGAAMCCCCCAAAATTATAGATTTAAATCACAYAGATTTAAATTACTAAACTGAAATATTAGAGATCACTGATTCCCTCTTTCTGGCTTATCTTGCAAAAAAAAAGATAGTACCTAAATAAACTTTACAGTACCTTTCTCTCCCCTTTTGGGGCCTGCTAGTGTTTTCCCCTTCCACTTGCTTTATTTCTCTTTKCTCCTCCTTCATTCAACCTTATTCTTTCACTGTCAAAAGCTTCAAGGAACCTGAATGGTTTTTTCTGCCATTTCTTTGCAGTGCCAAATTTTGCCTTTCSCTGCCAGTCTTGGTATCCTCTACCCCCTCCAGTCACCCTTCCCAAACTATACTCCATTCTTTCAAGAGCAGCATTTTCTGTTGATAATGCCAGAGGCCAGGAAGGCTTCTGGCTGCACAGTTCCAACAAATAGTCTGAAACTGAACAATCTCTTTTTTTTTTTTTTTTTTTTTTTTTTTTTTTTTTTTTTTTGTTAGCAGAGATAAGGAAGTCCAAGACATGGTTTTTAAAAGGAGACTAGTAATAATAGTAATAAAAAAAAAAACCCTGCCTCTGGCATTGGCAGCTTTTCAATATGAACACATAAAATTTCCCTTCCAAAAGAGCAGGTAATGTACAATGCTTTTCAACAGCAATGAATACCTGCTCCTCCTAACTGCATAAAAATTCCCTGCAGAATAGAAGTAAAACACATTACACTGGCGATTCATATACCCATAGMTGTAAATAACATTCTAGTATTTCTAGTCCATTTCTACAGAGCAAAGGGTGAGGTGCAACTAGAAATTTCTGCTGGTTCTTCCTAATACAGTCTTGCTCTTTGACTGACAATTGTGCAAGGCAAGCATTAACAACTGCAAAAGACACATTTTTTGTCAGAAATATGTTAAAATAACTGCACCAGAAAGACATTATTTTATGCCAATGTTTCAGCAAACCAAYCTCTTTGTCTACAAGTGTAACAAGAGGGAAATTGCTGCTCCTAAGACATTGTTTCTTTACTAACAAAAAATGTGAGAAGCTTCCTCTCTTCCTAAATACCTACTCTGCTTCAGTAGCACACCAGTGTGAAAGAAGCAGATAACTTCTTCCCTTGAGGTATCCAGATTGTTCTGCAAATAGCCAAAACATTTGCAATTATCACATGTATCACACTCAGCTTTCATTGATTGCCTGAGTTCCTCAATGGGACCAGAAGGAGCTGAAGACCAGTTTTATACCTTAGAAAGGAAAAAGCAACTCTGCATATTTTAAGTCTGCATCAATTTCTTACACAATTCAAGGAAGGTGCCTTCGTTTCTTCAAACCCATTTTTTTCATTCAAGACTTAAAGTGCTGAACATGATTACATGGACTAAGTCTCTGCACAAAGATGTTACACATTGCTCACAGCTGAAGAATCAACATTTATAGCGCTGTGTAACTGAAATACAGTTACTCTTTTTCTTCTAAAGGCCAAACTCTAGAGCTTAGCACCACTGTACTGAATGGTTTTTTAGCAAGAGAAACTGAGCTAAGTCAGCTGTTCAGAATTATTTGGTTATTAATTTTATTGGAAATATTACATGAAGTTATTACCAGCTTTCATTGTATGAGACCAAGATAACCCCTGCACAGCTTTCTCCACTAAGATAGCAAAAAATTACAAAATAAGGTTTTGTTTTGAAATAAACAAARCAAACAAAMAAACCCCAAAYGAAACACACACATAAAACCCCCARACCTTCAGAGTTGTTTTTCAGTTCGAAGTGTAGCTATCCCAACATGAAATCAGTATGAATACAAACCAGAAAATTATGGAGAATATCAAGGGTTAGTATTTTTTTAACTAAACCATATTGCTACTTCATGATCTTTCATCTGTGGACAACCTTTAGCAACATGCAGCAGGTACTGCTCACGAGACAGAACTGCTGCCTACACAATTACTACAGGACAATCCATTCTAATGCAGAGAGGAAAGGCAGAGATGGTCCTTCACTCATGAAATCTAGATACTTCCAGAGACCTTTATGAGCACTCTTATAAGAGCTCATGTCATTTGTTCAGTAATATTTTAAAACAACCTGTCCTTGTGTCCAATGACAAAGTGCCTACTAAAATGTTTCTTTTCTTTGACTTCATGTTTACTAGGCTTGGTCCCACCATCAGATTAAAAATTGAGAACAATAGCAGATGTCTCAAACTGAATTTAACACTTTTTAAACACTTCTTTTGCCTTTAGCATATGCTAAGAGTGTTTCAGAATATCTACCTATAGCTGATATATAGGTTTATTCAATAAAAATACTGGACAGTCAAACCTAAATGGAGCTGCCCTGAGCTTTTACCAGTGTCTGGTGGGAATTCCACTATATTATTCAACAATTAGAGCCTGTATCTGAAAAAAATTGATTGCAGATCTTTTCTGCCCTGTTTGGCTAAATCATCTCACCAAAGCACTATAACTACAGTAGGAACTTCATGTTACAATCTGGAACCTACTGTCCATGCTGTCCCTGGAGAAGGCAATTCCCAGCTTTTATTCAGAAAACAGCTYRCAAATATAWCTCTTTGTATCWACATTTRATYWACTGWCTACCCCTGTATTTTTAAATTAACKTTGAGMAGATGCTGAAAAGAACCTCCAAGTTTCCTAACCATTTCAAGTTATCTTTGTCAATACAGAACACAATCTTGCCTTGGTCCCCCTTGTAACTTCTCCATAGACTGGGTAAAGATCAAGTGTCCACACTCACCATATCAGATTTAGCTTTTTGTTTCAGTAAATACTGAAAGCTCAGCAATTTAAGTAAATTAAGAGAGATATTGCATGCTGCTCTCACAAGCTAACAATATTTCAACTCATTAACTCTTTTTTTTGGGAAAACAATAGGTCCTGGAGGTTGGACTAGATAATCTTTAAAGGTCCCTTCCAAACCAAAGTGTCCGTGACCCAGATGAATTTTTAACAAAGGTATTTTTCTCCCAAGGCTTCTCTAAGTCATGCATCTTGTCTCATGTAGTGTGCAAATGAAATGACAACACGCATGGATCACCATACAGAAAACCCACAACTCTTTTCCCCCTTGGCTACTACTGATGATGCAGAGAATTACCCACATAGCTGTAATTATACACCCATAACTAACACTTGTTTATCTTGACACAGGGCAGGCTGCTGGAAAGAGACTGGGATGAAGAAGCTGGAAGATATAGAAAACATTTTATGGGCTCTGCCAACTGGTGTCAAGCAATTCTTACCAGAACCTGCAATGTGGCATTCCTGAATTCTCCTTCCTGTTGGAACACTGTTAAAGTGGAAACATTGGAGGGCAGCCATCCTGACGATGCAGTCATTTAAGGCACCAGTCTTTGCCTGATATAAAGCCCAAAACTACATTCTTCCAATGCTGAACCAGTGACTTACAAGGTCTCTTCCATTATGTTAAAACTACATGATTGCACATGTCATTCCATTGAAATGACACATCTCAGAAAGAACCTGTAGCAAAACACACCAGATCTGCCCGGTTACTGTCTGAATTCTAAAGCAAGACATCAGCAGTATGAAAACTCAAGCTTACCACTTCCATATTAAATTAAAAACACTGGTTCTTCTAAAAGCCTCCAAACTGYTGGCCAGAGATGCTACCTCTTTGCCCTGTCTTCTCTGTAACAAAGAAGCCCCAGCTGTGGATGTGGATTGAACATTCTCTAAAGKGGGGCCTCAACTCTGAATTTCAATAGATCAAGAGAGAAAAGCCTCAAGACAGGAAAGGAAGGCTTATCCCCTTAATCAAGCTTATGGAGACCAGCRAACACAGCAAGAAAAATTAGCTGGAAACAAAGGACCTGTGGGTTGACTTAAGTTTGATTTTCTAGTCTAGTTTGGTGGCTCTCTATGTACAGATTTAGGGGAGGGAAGCCTGACTTTTCCCCTTATGCTATCATTCCTTTAATTAGAAAACATAACCCACAGGCCAGTACAGTTGGTTTTTCAATCTTGGTATATTGATTATACAGAATTAATTCAAAGCTAAAAGCCTCTCCATCTCTAGAGTGAGATTAATAATTTTACAAAATTTAAGCAATTTGGAATATATAGAAAAAAAACCCCTTAAAACCTACTGGTTTAATTTCAATCCACAGACCATTGAAGCATAGATGTTTTGATCCCTCTGGCCTATGATCCCTATGAGCCAGGAGACCAATTTAAAATCCCAGTGTTAACTGCCCAAGACCATTTTATTTATGTATTTGTTTCAAAATAGAACTCGAATTCCAACTTGGATTTAAAATTATGCAGATTATTTTTTCCCCTTCTCCCTCAGCASACATTTCTCCTCTATCATAATGTGTCTTCTGAGTCATTTACAGCTGCAGGGGATGAAGTCTTTGAGATCTCTACCTTCCAGAAAACCATCCCAACCMAGCATGACACTACCAACTATTGTTGCTACYCAAACACACACACACACACACACTCTTCCAACAAGCTAAATTCCTAAGGTAGCTGAAGGAAAAAATTGACTATTTTTAGCAGGTCAAGAAATAAAATCTCAGACCATTGGATATTAAAAAAGTTCATGAAAGATGCTGTACATGGTTATAACTGAAGGCTAATCCAAGAAATACACACTGAAATCATCATTTCATACAGAGGGTAGAATAGATGCCCAAGTTTCCACAGTTTGTCCAAATATGTCAGAGAAAAAAGCCAGGACAGAGAAAGGCTCAGAGCAACACAGGGCAGTAGAGATAATTTTTCTCTTTCAAAATTGCTTTCCACATTTGCACTTTT
>NW_026623529.1:51938-176906 GCF_030028575.1 Malurus melanocephalus
AGCCACCACACCAAATGTTGCATCTTTTGGTATCTAGTGGAAGTTCTGATTTGTTTCAATTTTCTGTCTTTTTTTTTTTTCCAGGAAAAGAAGATTAAGCACAACAAGAGAAGCTATGCATATCTATAGAAGAKATTTGAGACCTACATAAAGTAGAGCTCAGAATTAGACCCCACATCYAGGCCTGAATTTTGCAAGTTTGGAGAGCAAAGAGATTGCAGCGCATGTGTGAAGAGGGACAGTGGGAGGTGGGGTGAAAAGGTTGATAGGAGGAATGTACTTGAACCACAGGGGGTAGAGTTTCAACAGATGAGCCTGCTGGTGCTTGAAGGGAGGAGGAAAAAAAAAAAAAAAAAAAAAAAAAACTGAGAAAAAAAAAAAAAAGAAAAAAAGGCAGACACCAATACTCCAACATTTTAACAGCCTAGCAACCAAAGGGTATACCAGATATCTTTTCCAGAATGCAAGGACTTAGGTTTAGGATTTTTCTTTTTCCAGTTGGTTTGGCTCAGTGTTACTGAAAGAATTTGCTCAAAAATCCATGTGCCGAGCCAACATTTATCAGGTTTCAATTTCCAGCTGAAGCCACAACTGTTGCCATGAAAACTAATGTGGCAATTGYACCAGAAAGCCAAGCAATGGAAAAGACTGCACTGCTATATAACAAACACATTCATTGGCTCCAAGAGTAAAAACTGTATTATACCAACCTGTGTCATAGGCATTTTTCTCTTCTTATTATTGGAGAAAAAAATGTGCAAATCAAATTTATTGTCTGGCCAGAGGGCATTATATGAGTAGTCATAAATTCCTCATCATCCAGCCTCAATGGATTACCACCTGTCTGAGAATATGAARCAGCAATTTAAAGAGTCACCCCTGCCACGGCCACATCAACAAGATTCAATGAAGAGCACTGAAAATTGCCAGTCTAGCCAGACAGAAAGCCTCAACTACTCACATGAGGTAGCTCTGCCAAAATCCACGTGTCCCTCAAACTTCTGCTGGACTATATGAGAAATGTATGTTGGCTGAAGAGAATGAAAAACAGGCRAGTGATAGTTGCACTTGAGCTACAAATTCAACCAGCAGAATGCATGCATGTACTGAGAATATATGAATAGTCGGCTAAACCAGGTCTGTATCAATGGAAGAAAGTGTTAAAACAACCACATTTTGTAGGAGTTTATTGAAAATTGGTTTTCCTAAACTCTTTCCATTGCTCCAAAACATAGGAAAATTGGTTTAACTACATTTAAAAAAATAAAAATTTAAAAATCATTCTCATATTTCCCCAACATTTTAAAAATAAAAATTTAAAAATCATTCTCCTATTTAGCCAACATTTAAAAAATAAAAATTTAAAAATCATTCTCCTATTTAGCCAACATTTAAAAAATAAAAATTTAAAAATCATTCTATTTCCCCAACATTTATGCCTCAGGAGATGCATATAAAAGATCAAGTCACCATCAGAAGAAACAGAGGTGGGTTTCAAGCTGGCAAACACAAGTATATATAATCAAAGTACACTTTTAAATTACAGCATGTGCCCAATTGAAGGAAAGGACAACTACGTGCTGAATTCTATGGAAGTTTACAACATGCTACATCAGGAGACCTGACTTTTCCCATTTTTTATGAGGCTAACAACGAGCTACAAGTAAGCCACCTCTGATTAGCACCAGTCATCTACTCTCAGAAAACACAAAAATCTCAGCTGAAGGAGGAAGGTGGAAGTGCTGACAGCATTATTTGAACCTGTTGTCAAACYCTGCATATACCTCCTCTTCTGTAACTTCAAAATGTTGGAAGTATTTTATATGGGTTGTCAAATTTATACATTTTTATTGGGGAAACTAAGGTTCTAAAGGAGCATTTTGTCCAGGTTCATGCACACTCTGGGTTGCAAAAAGCTCTGGCAAATAGGATAATCTTCAAGCAAGCTTCCTCTGCTGTATTAAAGAATGGGAATTTAATGCCATCACATCTCCAGAATCTGAATTTCTCTTAAAAGCAGTGACCCATCCTCCCCTTCAGCTGAAGCAAAATCAACAAGAAAAAGAGCCATGTTATTACATGTGCATCCGTATAGCTGACTTTAAAAAAATTAAACAGGCCCTGATGGCACAATATTTCAGAGACAATTTTACACTTCATATGCTGCACCATAAACTAGGACTGTACATAAACACTTWGAGTAAGATATTCTAAGAACATAGGAGATGAGACACACTTCAGGCCACAACTTTTCTTGGAAGTCTTAAATAGAATTATTTATGGGAATAATAACCTAAGGGTTCCAAGGGTAAAGAGTTTAAGGACCGGGCAAAGACCTTGAAATCATGAAAGCTGGGATAGATAAATACATCAAAAGACCAAAGAATTAGGTAWCAAAGTAGAAGTGGCAAACATGGAAGAAGAAGTTACAAGAAGAGTTTAACTCTGAAAAATAAAAGTCAGAAGGAAAGCAGAAGCAAAAGAGAAAATAGACACAGCTAGGACATAGTTATTGTTTTGTGATAGACTTGTTTGGGAATAAGTTTTTGGGGTTTTTTTTATTTCCCACCTTCTCACCCCCAGCCTCTTTTTTTGAAGATGATGTTTCAGAAACACTTTAAATCAACTTAATTCCATCTGAGAGGAGAAGTCTTTTCCCTAAGCACTGACTGGTAGCTCCCACTCCCTCCCTTGTGCTAGTTCTAGCTCCTGTGGAGTTTTGCAGTGCTATTTCACTGGAAATGGAACACAGCAGAAACAGTAATAAGGAGAGTTATGTCCTCAAAGGTGGTAAGAATAGGTCTGTTATCGTATTTGCATAACATCTCCAGGTAGTATATCCAGCTTTCTAAAGAACTCCCTAGGGCAACTCCCTAAAAATGCACCAAAATGAGTTCATTTGTACATAAACTAAATCACTTTTCTATAGGGGATTCTRTAGGGTACCAGCAGTACCTTCAAGTCTTTATTGTAGTGTGGTTCACTGCTGAACACAAAAATGCCATGTCCACTAACTTCTCACAATTAACTTTCCTCTCCTAGCAGCCATTGAAACCAAGCCTACTGCAGACAGATCAAATACTCACACTGGAAACCTGCCATTAGGAAAAACAAATCAATGCGTTTCCAAGGGTTTGCAAACAAGCACCATGTGAATCCCTCTTCACCTTGCTCTTGAATGCAGGCATGTGTTTTATAACCCAATCTGCTCAGCAGATTGAGAAATCAGTACCTTACCATTGATGGGCACCACATACGTGGCACCAGCCACTTGGTATCTGCCCAGAACACAGAAGTTTACCTTTGTCAGATTGGAAATGGAGAGRAAGTATGCTAGCTATCCCCTGGAGCATAGACTTCTCATTAATATKCCTCTTCAACGTTAGCAGTGATCAGAAAACAGAGGAAGCTCACAGGAAGGTTGTGACATTATCTTCAATCTCTCTTTTGTGTCTCACACTTGCAGTAATGAAACATCACACCACAAAACCAAATTTTGCAAAAAGTTTGATGCAAAAATGCTGAGCAAAAAACAGCTCTGCAATTTTGTRACTATTCTTCCATTAGTCTCTCTAAAACCATATGTATGCAGTTTATTTTATTTGAAGTGTCACATACATATTATCACTCTTAGATCAGTACTATCAAATGCCTTCCAACATACTGACTTCTGCCAAATGCTCTTAGTTTCTCTTTCTCTCTTTTTCCAGTGTTATATTTGAAGAGAGAGAGAGAGAGAGAGAAAAAAAAAGGAAAAGGTGACTGACTCAAGTAGAAGAAAAATTATTCTAAATCCTTTAAACAGTTCCCCTGTTAAAYTGACACAATTTTAACAATGTGTACTTGGCACATTCCTCTTGCCACGAACACAAGAAACTTTCTTTTAAAGAAACCTCACTCAAAGCAGGGAAATCTTCTAAAGATACAGCAGATACCTTGCTGAACAGTGGTCTGATAGCTGCTACAAAGCCATGTGTAGATTCAAATGTTAAAGCAACAACAAATACAACATAACTGTAAAACCTTTTGGGTTTTTTTTTTTTTTTTTTTTTTTTTTTTGGACATCTTTTTTTTTGAAGTCATAGAATGATGACTGAATGGGGAGTCAAATTTGACCAACTCATTCTCACTCAACTTGTACTTTCTGGACAGTGCAGGACACAGCAGGTGAGAAAGTCTATTAGACCCAGGTATAACAGTGCAGAGAAATAGAGTAGAAGAAACAACAGTACTTTTACTTGCTCCTAGAGTTCCCAAAATCCCATAACCTTCTACAAATACAGAGAGGTATTTTTTAATAAAAGGATGTGCTGCACATTCACAGCACGACAAAGAGAGCTCGTAAATTTTAAAGGGCTTGTTTATTTCAAGGAAACTGACTATCAAGTGATAGCAAAATCTCATCCAGAGAGGAAAACTGTACTTGATGGCCTCATTTAAGTCCCAAGCAAATCCTTATCTGAGAATCACAGAATTGGAAACATTGTGGCTGGCAATAATTTTTTTTTTTTAAATGCCTGCCAGTGGAACAGGAGGACATTGCATGTTGGTGTGCAGGTGCACTGGCAGAGATCAGAGGAAACCTTTTGCTAGCTACAGTTAAATCTATAGACATTAGCCACTCACTCCATCGCACACTGAAACCATCTACAGCATCAAAACAAGAAAGCAACAAGTCTTATGTGTGAACATGGGAGCTCTGCTCCCTGTGTATCAACACGGAAAACATGAGATCATGTCCCARCACCACTTTGTAGGCTGGACACTGAGAACCCCTGTCTGTGAGCCCAAACCTAAAAAATCAAAGAGACTTCTACTAGGTAGAAAAAAACAAAGAGCGGAAGGAAGGGTGGAGCASSGCGTTACTCTTGATGTGCAATTCGSTACTTAACAGCATTKCTGTCAGGAAGTTCAATGCGCACAGCGGGGTTTCAGCAACAGTTACACCTTGAGGAGGCATAATAAGCTTTGTTTGATGAGTTCCAGAATGAAAGGGCACTAAAAAATAACTTTGTAGCACAATGTATACATATGTTGCACCCAAACAGCAAGGATACAGAAGTACTTGCTTTTAACACCACCCATGGTCAGGTTACATAATGACGACTGCGGAACTGCAGATTCTTTTGAAGAATGACCAAGACTGCTACACAGTAAGCAGGTAAGAGCTTTTCCTCTCCCTCATCAAAATTTGTCTAYATTATGCACCTGTAATTTTTTTCCTGTCATATAACAAATATAAGCAAAAATATCAAAATGTAAGTATAGAAACCTGTTTTCTTCCCCCACCATGAGCACATCATTCATTACAATAAATCCTTAGAAAATGATACGCATAGCGAAGTTGCAAGCGAAGGCAGGGGTACTGCAGTGCACAGTGAGTTTCAAAGAGATTACAAGGAGAGAGAAAATAAAGTCAACTACCCCTGTGCGACCTCTCGAGTATAAACAAACTGTGATTCAGGTTTGCCTCTAGACGAGTCAATTCACATGCTCAGATCCACAGACTGCACTGACAGTATCTTTTACTAACAYCCATTGCACATTATGTTCCTGTTTTAACCGTATTAATCTTTCCTTTCTCTGACTGGTGAGTTTTTTAAAGCTGCTGCAGTACTTCTAACAGCTTTATGACGTGTGTTAATGGATATTTTGCTAACAGTACACAAGAGGGACTTTTACCAGCAAGCTGTCACCGCTGCCGTTCCTCCTCCTTATCTAGTTACCGGTCATCAGATTAGATCCCTACCACCTACTTATACAGCTAAAAAAAGAAAGAAAAAAAAAAAGTGGGAATCAGGGAAACCTTCAAAGAAAGCAAACTTGCAGCTCAAACTGGAAGAACTTTATGTAAATTTCAATGTATTTTCTTTCCTCAGTAATATTCTGCCTGAGCCACTCAATCAAGCAGGGATGACATGGAAAGAATGGGACTAATGTGAACAATGAATGATCCATAAATGTCTGTGAGATTACATAACTGAAGATGAGATGGCAAGCATGTGTGCATGCATTTGGGGGAAAGGAGGAGAAACAGACAAGGGGAAAGAAGAGGAAACAACATCTCCAGTCAGAGATACAGGATTTAGCACAGTTCTTACTCAATTTCCCCCTCCTCCCAAAAGACAAATATTTTAACCAAGGGCAAYAAGGCAGCTGAGGAATAAAAGCAAAAGGAAGCCCATTTGCTTATGAATATACTTTAAAACATCCCTTGCTGGAATTGCACCATAACTGCAGTATCATGAAGCAGAGCTCACAGACAACCATGTTTATACTAAAGCAATTAACACACGGTACATTTCCTGCGCTGTTATTATCATTGGCACTCTCAATGTGTTTGTTACACATTTAGAGCYTTGGCAGGTTAAGGGATATTCTTATAAAGTTAACAACAAAACGTTGCTGATTTGAAATGTACTCACTGTTATTTTTCAGGAACTCCTATATTTACTTTACACCATTCCCGGGGGAGAGCTGAACAGTTGTATTAGTYCTGCAAGGAAAAGATATTCAAAATAAACTTTGCAAAGGCTTTGAGCCAAAAAACTTCACAAATGTAACTTTTTAGACCTACTACCCACTTGCTTTACAAGGCTGCATGCATACTGTGGCTTTGCATAATCGCCACCCACATTTCAGAACAATCATTTCATCTGAAATTCATCAGCGGTTTGATCACTTGTGTGAGCATAAACTTAGGAAAAGCAGCACCACCGCCACCAGCCCCCAGGAAGCTCTGGGATGCCGGGTCGAGGGGGAGGCATGCCCTCGGAGGCGGCGGCTGGGTACCAGCGCCGAGCTCGGAGCTGGCTGCMTGCGGGGATGCACTTGCTTCAAAGTTGAGGGTTCTCCTCCCGAGCGGCGCCCGCGGCGAGGCGGACACTTGCTGCCCGCCCGGGCCTGACCCAGCGCATTAACTCACGCGGGTCCGGCCGCGGCCGCTGCCCCACACACCGCCCCCCGCGCCCCCCTCGGCCCCCCAACACCGCGCAGCGACGCGTTGGTCCCGCCGGGTCGGGCGAGGCCCCGCCACCACTCACCCCCCGGCTCCCGGAGGTGCGCGGCTCCCGTCCGCCGCCCCTCGCCAGCGGCCTCCGGCCACCAGGAGCAGCCGGGGGCGAGCAGGGTTGCCCGGGGCACGGGAGGGGGCTGAGGCGGGGACGGAGCGGGAGGAGGCGGTGGCGGAGGAGGAGGAGGCGCCGGTGAAGTGGCGGCGGGGAGAAGCGGACGGCTGTGGCAGCGGCGGYCGGGGGCCGGCGGAGAGGGCAGGGCGGCGGGAGGAGCCGCTGTGCGAGGCGGGTCGGGCCGCTCCGGGCCGCCCCCCCGCCGGCAGCGCCGTCCGAGGCCSCGCCGCACTGACAAGCACAGCTCTGCGCTTCCTCTTTCTCGCAGCGACAGCGGCCGTCCCCCGCCCCGCACCKCTCGCCGCGGGGACCGGCTGCGGCGCTCGCCCGGGCAGGTGCGGGGCTCGCCGGCCGCCCGCCTGCCCCGTCCCGTTCCTCCTCCCCCGCTGCCCTCCGTGCCTCCCGCGCTCCCCGCACCGCTCGGCCAGTCCCGCTGACGCGTCCCCTCGCCGGACCCGAGGTTCTCCTACCTCCCGGCGTGGGCAGCA
Source organism: Malurus melanocephalus (assembly GCF_030028575.1). NCBI lineage: Eukaryota > Metazoa > Chordata > Aves > Passeriformes > Maluridae > Malurus > Malurus melanocephalus. Next base: position 59,554 of record NW_026623529.1, read on the forward strand.
CCCYCGCCCCAGCGCAGAGCGGGGCCGCTCGCCGCCCCCGCCGCGGGAACCGCGCTCCGCTCCGCTCCGCGCTGCCGCCGCCTCTGTGCGGTGCGCTGCGCTGGGCTGCCCCCGGCGCTATCCCATCCCGGGGCTCGCACAGGCACCCGCCGCTCTCACTTCCTCTTCCTTCCTCCTGCTGGCCGSGCCGCGATGTGCAGCCCCGAGCCGGCCGCCGCCGAGGGGTCCCGCGCTCGGCAGCACCTGCGGGCGGGGGGCGACACCCGCTCCTTCCTCCGCCCGCTGCCGCTCCGCTTCCCCCGCGCGGGGGTGAGGCTGGCGTCCCTCCTCCTGCAGCTCCTAAATGAGGGATYTGGGGCTACCCGCTCGCCTTTCGAATAGCTATTTCTATTCCCGAAGAGCCGCCGCCGCTGAGCAGCCCTGCGGCGGGCACGSTGCGGCGAACGTGTGTTCGCCCCCGAAGCGAATGAGACGCCGGGAGAGGCCGGTCCAGCCCAGCCGGGACGCTCCGGGCCGGGGCTCCGCCGGGAGGGGGCGGCTGTAGCCCCGCTCCGCACCCCCTGCTCCGCTCAGCACCCCCTGCTCCGCTCCGCACCCCCTGCCCCGCTCCGCACCCCCTGCCCGGCTCCACCACTCGGTACCGGCTGCTGCCCAGGCCCGGCGCTTCAGCATCCCCGCGGCCCGCTAGCGCCCGGGAGACGTGAGTGCCCAACTCGTGGCTTTCGCTGGCCGGAAAAGTCAAATATCAGAGCTCTGATTTTGTTCTCCATCTTCCTGAAATAAAAGATTAATCAATAAGCTTTATTTTATTATTATTGTTTAATGCCTTAACCAACAGTTACTGTGTGAACTACACAGAGTATGTGACCCTGCAAGACATCAAACTGTATCTTCTAACACCTAACACTAGATAGTGAGGGTGGTGTTGGGCTTCTTTTTTTTTTTTTTTTTTTTTTTTTTTTTTTTTTTTTTTTTTTTTTTTTTTTTTTTTTTTTTTTTTTTTCCCTGAAGTCGTGTACATTTGGCTTTGGTAAGAGCAGATAGCCATGAAACCCGGCTGTGTTACAGCAACTTTTATTGTGTGGCATAACAAAATTTACTTATGGTGGACGATCCCATCATACATGAAAACCAAAACTTGCAAAATTATTGATCCTAAGCTCGCATATAATTATGTATAAGAGGATCTTTATGCAGGTGAATAATTCCCAGTGATTTTTCATAAGACCACTCTCCAGCAGCACCCAGGTCCTAAAACCACAATAACGCTGTTATGCATCAGCTGACATTTAASAGGCTCATTGCTCTGAAAGTCCCACAGCAGCTTACTAGAATTTTATACCCAGCAGAACTGCCGGGGACTTTCCAGAAGATGAACGGTACTTCATTCCCTCGTTAGACTGTAATGCACTATGGCAGCAATACACCAGACCTAAGCAAACTCTTCATGTTAGATCTGAGCAAATACAGCGCTGTGAGGCAATAAATGGCATGACATACCTGAGCCGCAGATGGCTATATGTATAGGACTAGGGCAGAGATTCCACTAAATCACAGGGAATAAACATGCACCCCAAAGCCATGGAATCTCTTTTTCAGATAGAAACTCCCTGCCTGGTCACCCCTCTTCCAGTACTTTTCAGGCTGCTGTATGGAAGGGGGTGACAGCAGCGAACACTGAGTGAGCTGTGGCAGGAAACATCACCATTCTGCATTCTGAAACTTCTTCATGGCAGGAAGTCACTTCAATCAAAGAACATGTCTCTAAAGACACTGAGAGACCTTGTTGAATGTGGTAATTCATAGAGAAGCCGGACTTTGCATACTGAAATGGATATGCTGATTCCCTGTTAAATATATATTTTTGAATCACATTTTCATATTGCTTTATTAAGGTAGAACTCCAACAATGAAAATGTGAAGTCTGTATGTAACATATTTCTTACTAAATACATTGGAAACACTTATCAAACTATCTCAAGATGCCTTACAGATGCACAAAGTTTAATAAAAGAGGGATAATATCCACAGCAAGTAAACAGTGATGCAGTTTTCATTTGAACAGTTTCCAAAATCCTGAGACTTTTTTCCTGCRTTTGTTACATGCATTTTGGTTCTTCACATAGAAACCAGAAGTGTTTACAACTTAGAAAAGGGCACTGTAAATATAACATGAGGTGTGCATGTTCTTTACCTAATTTTCCAATATTAGCTCAGATCAGTTTCTCAGTATGGTCACAAGGGAGATAAAGACAGATATATGGTGTGAGAAAAGATGTTTGAAGAATATTAAGAATGAACAATACTTAAAATGCAAAATTTCATTCTCTGTGTTTTAATTTTCTSTCAGGCTCAGCAATGAAAATCATTAAAATTGATTTCAGCTGTATATTACCATAATAGTTGGATTTTGAACAGTGCAGGAGAATGTTTATTTACCAGTGCTGTTGTAACACAGTTTAGAGGAAAACTTGTGAAAAAAAATTCTACTTGTTTCTGGGGAAACAAAAAATCAGTATGAAATTCTACTGCACTGTTCAAGAGAACAAGCTAGAAAACTGGAGACAGCACTCCACTGAAACCTTCCCTTGATCTCTATCCCTATCTAACACCCACAGTCTGACCGCTATTGCCTGAAGAATTGGGCTTACTTTTGCTCTACAAAAGTCCAGGGAACCTCTGTTCAGAATGGATATGTAGGCGAGTTTGGCTGCTATTGCAATTTCCTGATTTGTTTGGTAGATGTCCCTTTTTTGTCTACTATGAAAGTACACCTTGTCATTTCAACTGATGCGCTTACAAGCAAAATCAGAGTGGATCATAAGACACGGATATGAGATATTTGCTAGATAATTCTAGAAAGCCAGAAGAGGGAGTGCAGGAACAGAAAACATCAAGAATGAAACATTTTAATTTGTATGCCTATTTCAGCTACAATGTTAAAGATAGGCAGGAAGGTAGGTAGATGATAGATAGATGATAGATGGATAGATAGATAGATAGATAGATAGATAGATAGATAGATAGATAGATAGATAGATAGATAGATAGATAGATAGATAGATAGATAGATAGAAAGATAGACAGAAATATAGATTAAAAAAATTCTGGGAAGAACTACTGCATGGTCCTGCTAACAAAGATGTTTCAGGACAGTCCAGGAGGTGCTAATCACCCATTGAAACCTGACCTGTTGAAATCTCTCCTTGACTGGCCCCAAAACTGTAGAAATCATCAAAGCCATTAATAACTTCTGACAGCAAATGCCTTAGATCCTGAGATAAAAGGGTTCCTGACAATTTTTGAAGAGGTTTTGTTATAGACTTCTGGCCAAAACTTTCCTGATGCAAGAATTATCCAAGAGTGCCTTTTTTACACACAATAGGAAAGATGGTTGGATTTTAGTGTGCTTATAGGCTTTATGAATATCAGTATTTTAATGGTGTATAAGTAATTACCTACAGAACCTTGTTCATAAMTGTTAAAGCATATCACAGTGCTGTTTGTGATACAGATACAAGATGTAGAATTGTTATTACATTTTTACTTTTTAGAATCCCCAGATAAATTTCCCTTCATTTTAATAAAGGTAACTGTCTATTGTGTTTGAACMAGAATATTTTGTCTACAGATGTATTCATTTCTATGAGGAGTGAATTAAGCACTGGGAACAGAAGGTGAAAACCATGCTTATAGGATCATTCCTTCTCCTGGTGATAATGCTGTGATAAACCTTCCTCTCTGGTAAAATATTCTGCAACAAATTTAAGAATGAAAATGAGAAAAACTGGGTATCTGAACTGTGCATGTATAGACTACTAGGTATTTTTTAACAGGTCATGAAGGTCTGACCTAAATTCATAAAAAATTACATGAATAAAAATKGACTGTATCAGAATCTTCAGGCTCCTCTTTCTAAAATGCTGTATTTTGCAGATCTCCATGCTTCAGTCCCTAAATTACAGTTGCCAGTTTGCTTTTTCTATGCATGAATTTTATATTCATATATACATATTTATGGGCATTTGGTGCAGGACAATTAAACAAGGTCAGGATGATGAAAGGGTTATTATTATTCAGTTTTAGTGTACCTATTCAGATGGTAAATCTGCTTCTGTATATTCATCTGTATATAGCATATGTGGATAAACTGATGACCTTTGCAGAATAGCCAGCTTAATGAAGAAAGAAATAAATCCCACCTAAGAATGATTTTAATTAACTTACAAAGTCTCATTCTAAATAAAACACAGTTTTGGTCTGTTTATGGACTTATTTCCATCTCATCTGGTTATATATCTACAATAAAATAATGGTTAGAAGTTAAGACTGTGTAATTATAATATTCATGATCATCACACTAGTTATTAAATCCAAGCATGGCCAAGCAAGAAAATGAAGAGGTCAAGAATGGCCATTAACCTAATGTATTTCTACTAGGAAAGGCATGCTTCTGCAAACTGTTTTTACTGCCACTTACTCCTCTTCTATAATTTAGTTTGCCTTTAAGGACCTCTTCAGGAGTTCGAATCATAGATTCATAGAATTGTTTAAATTGGAAGGGACTTGAAAGTTATCTAGTTTCAACCACCCTGACATGACATCACACATGTCAAACTTTATGTAGCATAACAAGTTTAGGTGAATACAGAATACAGAAATACTTGCTTTTAGCAGTTGTGCTCATGAGCAATAAGGTCTAGAAGTTATTTAATCATTGACTGCTTCTGTGTGAAAACGGAAAACTTGGAAAGAGCTATAAAAGTTTAAGAAAAACAAAACACAATTTAATGTTGAAGTTCAGCAAGTTCTAAACTTCAGGGAAGTGTCTCTTCTGTTGCAGTGAAAAAAATTGACCACTGGAGCTGCCCAATGTTTCAATTAAAAAAACAAACTATGCATTTGGCTGAGATGTTGGTGCAAGTTAAAATCTTATTTTTATAACTTCATAGAAGAAAATTTAGTAGAAGAAATAGCCCAGCAGTGGTGGTTTTCACCCACCATTCCCAGGTCTTAATACATCTGTCACAGGTGTGAGGAAAAATGGGTCTTCCGATAGAAAGAGGATCATCTTTAAATAGTGAAGAAAAATGCTTGATGCTTGGCCTAGGAATGGGATGCTGGTTACCAGACATCTTAGGGAACAGACCATGACATCCAGTTGTGCACCTTGACAAAAAAAAGCAACAAGTACCAGGCAGGCTCCCAGTCCTGACCAGCTGCTGGCTGCATGGTTGCTGGCAGGGCTTGTCTCCTCTCTTTCTGTAACATCAGTCGTTTAAAGAAAGTCCTTGAATTTTAATCACCTTTCCAAGACATGACAGAGTTGTTTGCTGCATACCATGTTTTCTTCTCTACCACACAGTGACTTTTCTAGTACCTGTAACATTTTATGATATGTGTTTCAACCACATTTAGGTATCAATATTTTTTCTACTCATTTTAGTTTTCCTTTTATTCCCTCATCTTGAAAAGATAGAGCTGGGCAGCCAGGGAATTGGGACTCCTGAGTTTTCACTCAACTGTAAGCCCTTAATCCACCATAGAATTATGGGCAAAGAGTACAAGTTTTAAGAATTAATTTCCTCTGGTCTCTTTCTTTTCTTTCCTTTTATTCTGTTGTTGTGGGTTTATTTGTTTACTTATTGATTGATTTTTTTACTTTGTCAGTTTAACTCTAAGATCTCCAAGACGGTTTTTTTTTTTTTCTCTGTGTATTTATAAATAACCAATATTTTTCAGCTCCAATTTCATTTGGGGTCTCCTGATACAACTGCAGCATGGTTATTATTAACTAACATAGCCTTGTGAAGACACTCACAGCATTTTAATTGAGATTTCTACTCCTTTACCCCTCTGTTATCCTTGTAGATTGTATCCTTGTAACTGGCATTACTGGCCAGTACACAAACTATAGAAAACTTAAACAAGAAAAGCTCCAAAACTTAGGGACTGCTCACTCTTTCAGCAGGCTGAAAACCTTCTTTAATATTCACTGATTTTCTAGTCACCTTGTGTTCTCTATAGATTACTATTTGATAAAGGGGGCTTATTTTTATCAATTTAGCAGCTGTGTTGTAGGTGCAGTTGAGGTTTGAAGAGTGCTAAGCYATGTACTACTACAGATCTTTAATGTTAAACACAAGTTCATACAATCACAAATTCATAGAACAGTTTGGGCTACAAGAGACCTCAGAGATCATCTGCCYTTGGGTGTCCCATGGGYAGGGACTCCTTCCACAGGACCAGGTTGCTCAGAGCCCCATCCARCCTGCCTTGAGCACTTCCTGGGATGRGGCATMCACAGCTTCTCTAAGAAACCTGTCCCAGTACCTCACCACTCTCACAGTATGGAACTTCTTCCTAATATCTGATCAAAATCTACCAAAACCCTTTGTTCCATCACTACATGCCCTTATAAAATGTTCCATCCTYTCTGAACTAAGCTCAATAAGCAATAAGGACTTCAACAAGCAAGAYAGATAAACACTACCCAAACTCATGATAAATGCCACCTTTTCCCCAAAATACAGAGATTAACATGCAGGGAAAAATAAGATGATATAGACAAAGTCACAGAAGTAGTGCAATGCCTGTCTCCAGCAATGACACAGCGGGAGAGCTCCCAATAAAGCTCAGATTCTCCTGTCCCAGGTCACAGCATGACAAATAGGGTGGCACTAGCAAACCCTCCCTGGGTTGTACTCACAAGTCTTTTGACAGAATTTTCACTTTCTTGCTGGAAATAACAGACTGTTCTGTCTATCATCCATTCTAATTCTTTCATAATATTAATTGATTAACAGCAACTGCTGGCAGCAGAGCAGCAATAGATGGAGAGTACAGGCTCGCTGCTCGAAGGTGTGCTGGATGCTGCTTCCCTGATGAGGTGATTAACTCCAACTGCTCCCCTGAATGAACCCACAAAAACAAGTGGCACTCCAGCAGCTGCAGAAGCRGCAAAAATGCACTTGTGAATTCATTTCAGCATTCGCACTTGGCCTTTCTCCCTTCTGCATTTATTATTCCATTATTACGGAAAGTCACTTCGCCTATAAAATATTTTGCCCTGCTGTCACATTTTATTTTGCATATTTCTTGAGGAGTGTAATGCTCATGGCTGAAAATGACTGTCCCTGCCAAAACAATTCATGAGACTTCAGAGCTGGTTAAAAAGAGCTTTTCAAAACATCCTAACCTTTGAGCACACATTCCTTAGATAGYGCTGTATACTACATAACGTCCATTTAGAATAAACATATACAAAAACTGGGTGGCAATTTTCCAAACAACTCACTCAATGCAGGCTGTTCTTCAGAGAAGTGGAAAGGCTCTAAGTCTTATGTACTATTCACATCATTGCTGGACTATGCTGATTTAGAGGAACTCTGAAAAGCTCAGGCAGAGGTCTTGCAGGTAACACTGTGTCCGGTTCTGAACTGCTGAAGGTGATTCACCATTCTTACACCCCCACGTTTTACATTTTCCGTGCCTCCTGTTGTTATTTCCCTTTTGTCATCCTCCTTTTACTCAATAGCTCAAAGCACTGCCTGCTATATTTTTTTTTTTTTTTTTTTTTTTTTTTTTTTTTTTTTTTTATCAAGGCATTGAAGTTGGAGCCTTCACAGGTATTTCTCATTGTTAATACACTGTGGTCACTGCATTTTATCTCTTCTACTTAACATTTTTCTGTACCTCTCAATAGTTTCCCATGTTCTTTTCTCTCCCACTTCTCCTAAGTAAGGCCATCCTTGGCAAGGCTTTGGGGCAGTATTCCTTCCCAGATGACAATGATAAGGGAGGAGAGGAGGACAAGGGGCAAGTAGGGCTCAGTCAGTCAAGCTGGTACAGACTATGAAGCAGCATCCTTGGTCCACAGCCAGGCATTTAAAGATGAAATGCAAAGGAGTATTTACAATTATTTATGAGCTGTTGTAGCTATGTGGCAATTTTTCTTAGCTGTGGAGCTTGTAATCTCTGGCAAAAGGGCAAGGCAGATGGCTGGAGGCTGCCATCCCTCAAATGCCCTAGCCTGACCCAGCAGAGTTTGAATCCAAGGTTTTCATTTGGAGAGTTACCATCAGCCTGTCAYGAGTTCAGTTTCCAAGCCTGATGTCAGAGACAGAAGAATGATCTATTTGCTGAAGTGTGGTTTTAAGTCAACAACAACTGTTCATGTATTCCTATCAAACTTGATGGATATTTTAGGTTAAAACACTATTTTTTTACAAGTAAGAATTTTAAATTTGGCATTTCTAAATGACAGAACAGGGTAAAGCTCTGGACCTTTCAAGATGTAAGCTACCTAAAGTTCTTATTCTTTAAAACAATGCACAAACTTAAATATTTTATTCAGTACAAAATAAATTGTGGGGCCAGAAGGTCATGTGGTACCACAAAAAATGGTTTAATTTTAAAATATATTTTTATAAATATATTTATAACAAATATATTTAAATTTTATTAAAAATAAATTATTTTTTCAAATCAACACAAAAACATCCAGGTTTTGGGAAATATTTTCCAATTCAGCTAGCAAATCAATGGATTCTTTACCATGAGGGTCTAGCTCACACCCTTCTTAATGGCTTAATAATAAAAAGACTGAGCATCTGCAGCTCCTGCTCAAATTGGACATTTAGTATTTTTAAGCCAGTAGAATCATCTGGTTGTGCACCAGTTGTGAAAAAAAAAAATCAAGCCTTTAATTTGTCACAAATGCATAAGTGCTGGTAGAAGTGCTCATCTTTACACCCCCCTGCTTTAAAGCGTTGACTACTACAAAAGGATTGCAATTCTCCTGCTTTGCGGGAGCCTAAATTCCTGCCTCAGGATACAAGATGGCCCTGCTGGCTTCTCAGTCTAAATTGGGGGAAAGAAATGGGTCCTCTTAGGTCCTAAGGACTAATTAGTCAATGCTTATAAAGCTCTCTGAAGGTGAAAAGTGTATCTATGCTTTACCACGACAGATGGCTATGCTTTAATTTTAAAGGTTTTCTTTAAAAAAAGTCATTTTGTGGAAACACTCATTCTCTTCACTGTCCACTAGTGCAGATGATTCATTTTGAGCTGGTGTACAGATGGGTGAACAGGATGGCCAAACCTCTGTTCTGGCTGTGAGCATTCAAAGAGAAGAACCTTAAATATTGATCGACTTTATGAACCAGAGTTCCCTACCGTCTTGCGGTAGTGTAAAATATCACAAAATGCTGCCAAAATTCTGCTTCTCTCTTCTCCTTCCCATCTGTGATAGCTTTACAGAATATCTTCCCAAAAATAAATGAAGCACAAGACCTCTGGAGAATGGGATGGTCTGTGTGCCACTGCACTACACCATGTTCCCACACCTGTCCCCATGCCCTGTTGCAAGTAGCATCTTGCACAGATCCTTGAACATATGTTTGCTTTGTCATCCTGTGGAATATTCCACTACATCACACTACAGCAAGCTGTCAAAGTCTTTGCTGAAAGAAATAATGACTAATGATTTATGCTAAAATCAGCACTGCAATCCTCTRCTGCAAAAATTGCTGTAGTGTAAAAACAGCAAGAAGACAGCTCACAAGATTTGCTGATTGTTTCCCAAGGAATGGAACAGAATTGATAAGCCACAGTCTTATGCTTTTATACYGTGTGTGTTTTGTGGAAGAATCGAGAGGGAGAGAAAACAAAAAAAGCAGGCAGGATTTTGTAGGCTGACCTTACCAAGTCTGCCTACCAGAACTGTTCAGGACAAAAGCACTTTCCAAGGGACAATATTATAGACTCCAGATTACTCCTACTGATATTGGTACAGTACATTCATTGATAAAGAGTAATATCAACCTTCTAAAGGAAATGATGGAGTTTGTTTTAAAGCTCATAAGTAACTATCATTATCCCACAAAAATACTGTCAATGCTGCTGTTTCCTGTGAAATTTTCCCTCTCCCAGATTTTTTATTTGACAAAATTCTAGAAAGCTTGATCATGCTAGAGATGATTCAGTTTTGGTTTGGTTTTCTTCCCTTCTTCCCCATAATTTTTGTCTTAATATATATGTTAGGTACATTCATGTTGAGAACAGCTCCCAGTCATTGCTACACTGTAGAGTTAGACAKACTCCCTGGCATTTGGAGTGTGGCAGCTGATGTGATGTGCAAACTTGACTCCTTTTTTATTTCCTTTCCATATGAAAAAGGGGCCTACAGGGCTGGTGAGGAGTTCAGCAGAGAAAGGATAAGAGCTTTCTCAGAAAAGCATGAACTCAGCAACTCTACAGCGTTGGGGCTGGAATGGAAAGAGATCGAATCTCTGTGCTGTTGTGGAGATTCCCTGCTTTGTTTCAGCAAGAAGCTGGACCCTTTCAGCTTCTACATTTCTTTCTGATGAATGCTCACCTGCCACCTCAGCAGCAGGTATGATCTGCCATTCCTCAAAATTGGCTTCTCAGATGGCAACTCCACACTTCAATGTCAGATCACCCTGGAGGCATGGGGTGCTCAAGCCTTAGCCTGAAATGCTTCTCTGGACATAGAATTTCAATGTGGTTGAAGTTTCCCTTGTACCTACCTGTTCCCCTATTGCTCCAATTCAGGAGCCAGGCAAATATTTGCTTGAAAAAAAAAAAATACTGACCATCAAAAGAAAACTAACTTGCTTTGGCTGTGATTTTAACTGGAATCAARCTATCCCATAAGGTCTCTGTCCATATCCTATTTGTCCTAATGCTGATTTAATCATCTACATCTTACTGTCAACTCTGACTTCATGTTGTTACCTATATGACTAGTCAAATATTTCAGTCATTGCTGCTTTTTTTTTTTTTTATTAGAAAGACATATTAAAGCAAAATCTGTTATCTCTGATGCAGAGTTGCCAATTTACAGAGGATGTAACTAAATTGCATTTCCTTTAGTAGAACAGAAATTAAACGACAACAAAAGACAAGCTGGTGGACTACCTGACCTTCTTCACCTACACTTAGTCCGAAAGTTTTCTTTGTATGTTTTGCTCAGTGCTCCAACTGTGTTGCTTGGGCTTAAAATTATATTACTGCTTCTTTGATGTGTCCTGCTATTCATACATTCAGCTCTYTTCCAGTGAATACCTCAATGCCACTCCCTCCTCTTCTGTTGTTTGTCCCTGGAATTCTCTTCAGATGAGAGAGATTAATGAAGTCAGCCTGTTTAATGTTGGTCTTTTGAACAGTATTTGGTGCTCAGTATTTATTTCCTAACTGTCCTGTAGCTGGTTCTTGGTATTTTTAAGGTCTGTTTCATCGTTGTCATTGAGATGATTTAAACACTTCTCTGCTGTTTTGCTCTTTTTTTTTTTTTTTTTTTTTTTTTTTTGTTTTTCCTTTTCATACCATCATATCCCCTCTGCTGCAGGCTTCTCTGTTGGCTCTGGCTGAGAAAAAGGGCAAAGAACAGTTTCCAAAGAAACATTGCAGTCTCTTAATTAATGAAGTTAAATCAACTTTGGGAGTCCCCTGAAACAGACGAACCTCATTCTTTTGCAGTAGATTGGCTCTCTATCTTGGTAGCATTATTTTTAGTGGTGCCAGCAGCAGTTTTCTGTTTTGCTCATGCACACTTCTCTAAATATTGTTCCTATCACCATGCTGTTCTTTATGTTCRTTTGAATAATTTATGTTGTTGCTTTACCAGGCTTCAGGTTATCTTATTCTTTTCTTTGGGATCCACATTTGTTCAAGACTTTGTGTTTTAGAATTGTATAGTGAGGGGGTTTATTTTGTCTCAGAAAGGCAGCAGCTCTATCGTCCCCTTCCTTCTCATTTTTTGTCACTTGTCATCAAAGGGTTGTTTTGACAAGAGCCAGGCAATTTTAATTCTTTGAGTTTGTTTCTCCCAGGCTCTTCCTTCCCATGGCTTGCCACCATCCCACTACACAAAGTCATGGATTCTGACACTGACAGTCATCAATAAAACAGCAAGGTGTGGGCACCAYAACGCGGAATCCAACTGAGTCCTTTTTACACAGCAGATAAAATGCATCTCTGTGTTCATCCTACACATTGGTGGGAGCTTTGTGCTCCATGACGAGCTCTCCAAGCTGCCATTTGAGTATTGCAGAGCAAATGTTTTTATGGGAATCCACTGGCTGTTACTTGTCTACTTTGTGCTCTGGAGACCAAACCAATTACCCCAGTCAGGGATGCTTCCTGGCAGTAGGTGCTTTATGAAAGTTTATTGTTTATTTGCTCTCCTGGACAGCTTGTGCACTCACAGGACTGCTGTACCTTCATGAAGGAGATAATGGCTTTTAGAGGGTTTTTTTTTTCACCATCAAGCATCGCAAACATTGCTTCCTGGCTCTTAGGGAGTATGTGTGCAGCACAGGTACCCTCTCCTCACACTGCCTCACTGACATCTTGCCCATGGCAGATCTGGGGAATCAGCTGCTATAACCAAAACAGAAGAGCAGCTTACTCTGGAGTCTATGTGTCATACACACAGACAGACAGCTTCATCCCCTCATTCCCTGTCATTCTCAACTGGGAAAAAAAACCCAAAAATTTATAGTATTGTTTCCAGAAAAGCCAAACTGTCCCCTAATGAGCATCAGCCCCACATACAGTTTGGAGTAAGGCCCTAGMCCCGTAAGCAGGAGAAACCAGAAATACATTTGTATAACAACAGAAGGAGACTTCATATTTTAACCCCTCTCCTGTGCATGTCTTTTAAGCTTACTTCAAAAAAAAAGACCATATTTATGCTTCCCAACACCACCAGACAATTCTAAAGACCATCCCTCAGTTCAATGCCTTCAAAATTGTCCTTTTTTTGCATTTTAGGCTCTTACTATTGCCTATTACAAGCTGCAGTTTGGAAACAAGTAAGCTGCTGAAGCATTTTAAAAGTGTTTTTCCAGGGAATGGCTCTATGGATCTTCTTGCTTGCTATAATCACAATATCAAAACAAGAAGCTCACAATGTCTGCTAAAAATACAGGCCACTAAAGAAAGGTGGGAAGAATGTCTTCATGCTGATTTGTATCACACAGTTGGATGTAGTTTTTGCTGCAGAATGAGACCAGCTGTGCTGTAATTAACAGAGTCTGGCACRGAGAAAGTGGTCATTTGTTCTTGGAAATCATTGGGGTTTTGGGTTGGTAGTTTGTTTTTTCTCCCCAGAGAAGGACCAAGCAAATACTTGCTAGGCATTTGTTCTTTTGTGAAGTACCATTATTAGCATGTGTTGTTACAGGTTTTCCACTTATTGCAAGGTAGACCTCCATAAATAAAAAGAGGTGCCCTGAAGGCTCTCTGTGAAATATGAAGGTGTTGAAAGATCTATTTTCACCCCCTCCAAAGAGTTTACAAATGAGCTAAATGGATTTTTTTCCTTCTTTTTTTCTGGGTTTTTTTTTTTTTTTTTTTTTGACAGATGATGAGACTGAAAATGAAAACAACTACTGCTTGTTAGGATCACTGTGAGGAAGGGGCTTCTGAACAGCTTTTGAGGGTGCAGACAAACTATTGTTGAAGGAGTACTAAAAATAGGTTACTGAATGGATCTGGTGAGGATGAGGAAACCTAATTATTTGCTGTAATTAGTTGCATCCCAAGATGAGGAGCCGGATGCTGGAGTGGCGTGGTTCAGCCACCACCCATTAAAATCGAGAGGCCTCAACTGTTTTTCTCCAGCTGGGGTTCTGGTCCTTGGCTGCCTGCTGCAATCGTGGATCTGAAACAGACCTGTTTGATGTGGGGTGTAGTACACGCTTACCAGAAAAACAGATCACCAGCACAACTCCATAGGATCAGAGAAACTTCATTATTCCCAACCAACACTGAACAATGTCTGGGGTCTTATCTAAGGATCAAAGAAATGAAAGAGTGCACTTTAGACCTAAACCATACAATATATAATCAAAAGCATCACAGTTTTGCAGCAGTTCATCTCTGGAAATTCTGAAGCGGTATATTTTTCCAAACCCAGTATCCTCACAGCACAGTTATATGAGCTCTACAGAGAACCAATTTCTCTCTACAGTTTGCTCTGAAGAACCTTTTAGAATGTTTTCCCTAGGTGATGAGCAGTTCAGAACTAGTTTCTTTTGAGGTGCAACATTTAGTCATCTCTTTGTGTGAGATAGAAAGGAGACCTTAAATGAAATCCCCTTGAGAAGAGTTCTGGAAAAGGCAAGGAAAAAAAAAAATCAGGATCTGAAAACAGGGGACATAAAGGCCAGAAGTGGCCATACGGTTTTAGCAAGGTTAYTGGGGACAAAAGAACCTAAGCAGGCTGCATTTATTCTGCAAAGCAAACCCCAGAACAACAATTGTTAGGCACAATATAATATGATACACAGGACAAGGATTCTCATTGTATGTCCGCTTAGTTGGGGACGTGAAGTATCTTCAAAATCTTTTCACCTCTCATTTGTGGCAGCTGCTCCCTCACTCCTCTCGCACTTGGTACAAATTTGGGGTGATCTCATAATTGACTCAATCTCCTAATCATGCTTGTTACAGATGGGTGCTGTTGAAAACAGTTAGTAATTAACTCACAGAAGATCAGGAATAGTGGGAAAAACATTACTCATTCAATTAAAACTACTGCTTTTGCTGGCTCTGAAATCAAAACCRCATATTAAGCAATAGGAAGGGATTTCTGCCCTGTTCTTTTCCCCACTTATTTCTTTAGGTAAGAGCATAAGTTACAAGTGGGATCTATGCTCAGATTTTCTGCTAGCTGAAAGGGACAAGAATCACTTAAAAAGGCAAAATTTAAGGAAAATATAGTCTTTCCTTGAAGGTTCCTTTTCCCCCTGGAGAATGAGCTGTGATGCCATTAAAATATGGATGAAGCAACCSAGTAGAAATCTTGTCATTTACTTCAGCAGGGCCAGGATTTCCATCTTAATGAAAAYAACTTTTCATTTAATAACCTCAACAAGAATTCAGCAATACACTTGAGAGGCCTGAATTTTTTAAAGTTGCTTGTAACTTTTTGGCATCAGACTGAAGAAATCTCAAAGTGCCAACCATGTGCCCTGAGAGTGGAGCAGCCATTTTGCAGCAGATCAGCTGGGGGGCTGCAGCTCACACAAAACTTACTGTGGTTGTCTTTTGTGTCTAAAAAACAAAATAAAATATAATAGACTGAATTTGGTGCCAATTTGGTCTCACATAAATCCAGATTTACTCCACTGGGAGAGAAGGGTATTTTTCCAGGTGTCTCATCTTCACACAGGAGCAGATTTTGGTCTGGTGTCACTACACATCTCACTTTTATTGGGACAAATTTACGAGTACAGGAATTTTTTTTTTTTTGGTAAATGCTTGGATAAGTGCACAGTGCTGGATTGCACAACAAGAAGCCCTCTTGAGAATTTGTTTGCTTTGTTCCAGCAAAACACAATGTCCCTGGGCAACTCTTGTTTCCATATCATATTTCACTGTAGAACAAACATGATAACAAACCTGTTGGAATAATAAGTTCCTGGCTGCTGACCAGAAGGTTTTTTCCTCAACATGAGTTAAAAGTTTGCTCTGGGCACCAGCCCAGAGGGCTATCTACTTTTCCATTCTTCCCCTTTAACATATTTTGCATTAAAATTTTAAGTCTTGTTTTCTTTAAATGAGCAAACATAGACATGCACTACCAAAGCACAAACTGGCATTACTCATCCATCATCTTGGGGAGCGGAACAGAAAGAAATGCATCTTCCTAACATCTATTTTCAGGTGTGTCTTGGGGAAATTGTCTGAAATTCTCTATTGCTTATTTGATCCTGAAAGGATTAGTATGATATCTCTTCTCTAAACAAAAACATGCATGGAGAAATAGCAGATTTCATATCACACAGAGTTGATAAGCTAGGGGAGACTAATTCATTGTTCTGCCTTAAAGATCATCTGTATATTTTGATCTGCAGTGMTTTTAGGGTTTACTTTATAGGTAAGCACTAATAGTCCATGAAAAACAATTATTATTTGCCTCTGTCACATCTAAAGGAGTGCTATTATAAATTTCTAACATTTTTTATCAGCTGCTTGTCCAAGTCTTCCATTATGCCAGTTATGGTCTCCAGGATGGTTCATGAGGATCTGTGAAACTCTAGCCTGGAAAAATGCAGCTGTCTGGAAAATAAATAAAAACCAGCAGTCTATTTTGTCTCCTCTGTTTACTTTCTTCCCAGGGAATATCAACTGCAAAACAGCAACACGTCAGTGCAGCTTCCTCCAGCCGTGCTAGTTTAGCAAATGTGTGCTCTTTGCCAATTTGTGGTCACATTACAGTAATTAACATAGCTGGAGCACCAGAGAGATACTTTCAGTTTTGATATTTCGTAAAATGAGATGCTGTAAGAGATGATACCATTCCTTTATCCATCTTCTTCCCCATAGCACCCTCTAGCACAGATGCTTTAAGAAAAAATTGCAAAACTACATAAGGCTTTGGAGGAAGGAGCAGGGCCTCACTGCAGCAAGTAACTCTCTTGTTTTGCATGCTGCTACTGACCCTGCACCTCTGAAAACCCAGTTCTTGGACACCTTAGTTTAGTAATAATTTTCTGGAGTCCTGGAGTTTGTCATCCCTCGAGCTCTCCTCACTTAGCTCAGCAGCACACCATGGCAGCCACTGAGGTATGGAGTGTACTTAGAGAGAATTATTCAACTGAAGTAGAAAGGGCAAGAAATACAAAGTGACATCTACCAGTGCTAGAGGGAAATTCGGCAGCTTCCCTTCTCTTTATCTGAGAACTTGGTGTTCCTTTCGCAGGGCAGCTGAAATTGTAATAACTATTTAATACTGAGATAATCTTTGATGAATAACCAAACCGTTAATCTGTATCCCTGTGCGTTAATACAAAATGACAAAATATGTACAGGCTGTGGTGTTGTCCAGAACTGCTTATTTCCACAGGAGTGGAAGAAAGGAGGGAAAGGAGAACAAGAGGAAGATAATAATTGAAAAAGATGCCCACTGCATCCTAAACTACATGCAGCTCAGTTCACAGAGAGGGAAAGAGCATGTATATTTAAGTTATTCTAAAATTACCTGTTAGAAAAAAATAACAGAACTACAAGCTTTTATTGCTTAATTTGAGAGAAATAGCACCCTAGATTTAAAAAAAAAAATATATATATATATAAATTTTCCCAAAAATTCAAGCTGTACTTCATGTATGCTCTTACATAGTCAAGTAACTATTTTTTAAATACCACTTTAAGTTGTTCACTGCCTTGGCTGAGGATCTACTGAACTCTCAGAGAGATAAATGCAAATTCTGTATCCCATCGATTCCTTGTGAGAATGCATCAGGCTCTGAATACTGATCCTTTCAGCAGGAAACAGCAATAACTTGATAACAATGTAATTAGTTGTTTGCAGTGACACAGTGTCTTTCCCTCACACATCTCCAAGTGCGGGCTGCCACTTCAGTCCTCACTGCTGCCTTATCCAGAGAAACCCTTACCACAATGAACAACTTCACCAGAATTAATGCTGAAGGCACGAAGGGGAAAGGCAGAGTTAGTGGCTGGCTTTAAGGATAACAGAAAACCAGTGTGAGTGGGGGGATGTTTATTGTAGGAGTTTCAGGGCTGGGAAACAAGGTCCCAGTGTAATTACAGATCTTGCCCAAGGCCACACAATAAGGCAGTGGCAATGAGTGCATGGCAGCTCCCACTGCTCGGGTCAGACACTCACACTTCATTTTGCTAACAAATACTTCTGGAAACGCAAACAAGGAGAGTCTCATTCCAGGGCACACCTAAATTGTGACATATTCAGTCTGTACAGATGTAAAGGTGTTCTTCTGTAAACTCCATTCCAGGACGGTACCAAAGGACACATATTCCCCACAAGATGCTGCTTTTGATTTCCTTCTGCTACAGGTACTCCTTGAAGAGACAACTTTGTTATAGAAGTTGTCCATAACAGAATAACCCTTTCCCAACAATCAGCTTTTGTGAGTCATTCCTGCTGTGATTTTAACTGCAATCAGACTTTTATTCGTATATTTAGCCATTGGGTCTTAAATATAATGGAAATAAAGTTATTTTTAATGCAGTGGAAGCCAAGCTGGGGTGAAGCTTGGTAGGAACAAGCGCAAAACTTTGGAAGGAGCACCATTTTCAGGTTGTTTTCCCTTCCCATGGACAGAAATAGGATTTCAGTGGTTTCCTAAGGAAAAGCCTTGTGGAATTGCCTTGCAGATTTATCTGAGTGGCAGCAGCCCCAGCAAGACTGCACAGTGCTAGACTGCACAGACTGTCCCCAATGACTGTCCCCTCTAGCAGCCATTGCTGCTTTGCACTTTGTGGACATAGTGTGAGCAAGTAAAGGGCACAGTCTGCAGCTTTGGAACCTCTTAGCCAAATATGAGGCTTCCAAACCATTTTTCACACCTTGTGCTTACACTCAAAATAAATACCCAAAGTGTCAAATAAAGATACTGTAAGACAAACACATTCTCACAATAGGAAACCCATCAAGATAAAATCATGCAGCAGTAGAAATCATGCAGACATTTGTGCTATAGTTGGAGCATGAGAAAGTACAGGTTGTCAGGGTACTGGACAATGAATACCTGACATCCTGAGGCCAGCCAAAAAAGAGAATTCCCTCTTGTTTTTAAGTAGATGCTGCCCTGTGAATTATATGAAGAAAGGGGTGAAATCACAGACCAATAACTTAGGGATAGGGCCAAAAATATTCTTCACAACAGGATACATAAATGTTAAATCCCCATTATGGGCCCCACAACATCACGATAACTTCTTCGGGGAGGTTTCAAATAATGATCTCTACAGTAAAGCACAGTAAGATTTTTACCCAGCAAGTCATCCCACATTCATGCAATTTTTCTCCCTCTTTTCATGGGCCTCAGGTTCAGGGTTAGGAAATACCATGGCAAGGTTTGTTGCAACTTGATAGCAAGGATGTCCCAAAGTCTAGTTTTCAGGTACTGTGTTTAGCCACTGAGTGTTTCTGCATCTGTATTTGGATGATCAGACCTGCAGCAAGTCTTGAAGAAATGCTTGGACTTTCACCTTTTTTAATGTTCTCTTCTTGCTCAGGCTCATGTACCAGTTAAGCACATTTTGAAAATAAGTGAGGTTAATTTTGGAGGGTGGGGCAGGTATTGTTCTGAGGGGTGCACGTGTTTGGGTGGGTGTAGGTATACCTACTGATCATAGGATCATAGAATGTTTTGGATTGGAAGGGACCTCAGAGATTATCTATTTACAAGAACCCCATCACGGAAAGGCGCTTTCCCACTAGACCAGGTTGCTCAAAGCATCATCCAGCTTGCTCTTGAACATTGTCAGGGATGGGTCAACCACAGCCTCTCTGGGCAGCCTGTTCCACTGTGTCAGCACCCTCACAGCAATGAATTTCTTCCTAATATCCAATCTAAACAGACTATCAGTTCAGTCAATCAGTTTAAAGTCCCTCCTTGTTCTCTTGCACGTGTCCTCAGGAAAAGTCCCTCTTCAGGTTTATTGTAGGCCCCATGCAGGTATGGGAAATCTTCTCTAAGCTCTCCCCAGAGCCTTCTCTTCTCCAAGCTGAACACAGACTGTCCCAGCTATTCAAGGCACAGATGAAGCCCAAGGAATAAAATTTGGCTGCTAAAGAGAGGAAAAATGCTAAGTGCATTCTGGTAGTTGAGAGAAGTGTGAGGTCAATGTCACAAATATGAAAAAGAGAAAAACAGTCTAGTTGATTCAGGCAGATCATTCGTTTCCAAACAGCGCATGAATAATTGTGTGGTCCACTGAGCTGAATCCTTTGGAGCATTTCCAAGGAAAACTTTGATGCTATTGGTACATGCTGGACTGTGGCAGTTGTCCGTGGAGAAAGAGAGTTTGGGAAAAAGCATGAGACCTTGTGAACGATCCTTTGTTTTACTGAGTGGGAAGTAAGAAAAAGGCCTGTTTCCTTTCCTGTTCAGACAGCCCTGCACGAGGCAAATCATTGTGCTCTCAGGGTTGACACGAGCAGCACTGCTCTGATGTCACCCATGGGGCAGGGACAGCTATTAACAGCCACTCCCCTCTGCAAGCCCCAGGACCACAGAACACTTAGCTTTTGGAAAAAAAAAACCAACAAAAAAACAACAAAACAAAACAAAAAAACAAACAAAAAAAATTCAGTTAAAATCAGAGATGTACTGTATGCAATGATCCTGGCAGGGGCTTTCCAGTACCTCATGGAAGTGCAAGCCACCTCAACGAGTTAATTTCCCAGGAGAAAAATTCTGGAAAAATTCAATCTAGGAGAACATCACCAGTAGAATCTTTACCTGAACCCAGAGAGCAGGGAACTGTCTCTCACAGAGCCCCAGTGCTCTCCTGCCAGAGGGAGAAGGTGCCAAGCATGATGTGGAAGAGGAAGCAGATGTGGGAGAGGAGACCAAGCATGCAAGTCAGCTGAACCACAGCCAGATAAATCCCCAGACGCCCCACCGCAGGCAACTTCCCTTGGAGAGCAGAGCTGGAGCGTTCTGCTAGAAAATAAAGCCTGATAAAGAGGCTGTTTATTCTGGTTCACTTCCTATAAGTGACTCAGCGACCTTTGGAGTGCGTGTGTGCAGTTTGAGTGGCAGGCTGTCGGCACAAGCGCTTGTCCTGCTGATACCTACAGAGCACACGGGCCCTAGGAAAGGGGAATGAAACCTGTGGTTTTATCTTACTACAAATGCTTGAGACAGGCTGCTCTGTGGGACTGTGCTCCTCAGAAGCCAAGCTGAAAGTATCTTGTAGTAAGA
Organism: Malurus melanocephalus; assembly: GCF_030028575.1. Classification (NCBI taxonomy): domain Eukaryota; kingdom Metazoa; phylum Chordata; class Aves; order Passeriformes; family Maluridae; genus Malurus; species Malurus melanocephalus. Next base: position 80,286 of record NW_026623529.1, read on the forward strand.
TCCAAATGCAGCTGGCAAAGTCTGTCTGAAAACAACCCATGAGCTGGCATGGCTTTTTAGTGAGGGGAAAGTCGTCAGGGGGATTTGGTCTTCTCCTGAAAAATTACTGTTATCTTCAATAAAAGATTGGAAGCAAATAGAAGACCATCTTCTGCCAAGCCTATAATTCCCAGAGAAAAAACAGCCCTTGGAAAACAGGACACCTTCCTCCAGGAGCTCTCTGCTTATTGGAATCACCATGAAACAAATCTGCCCTTGCTCATAGCTAAAACACAACTGCAAATCCTTCTCTTTTGATCCTGAATCACAACTGACCTTATAATTTTCCTATTAGTAGGGGAATGGGTCTAGGGTCACATTTCAGCTGTTAATAGCCCTAACTACTATTCATCTACTGTCTGCCTGTGGTGCCAGTGTTAACAGCATGCCACTTGTACATTCATGCTTTGCAACACATCCCACATACCCATGTTCACTATTATTTTAAATTATTGTTTATCTAAAAACAGGCAACCCATTGTTAGCAAACAGAAGTGGTGAAGAGAAGGAGAGTAATTCTCACAACCCAGCTGCATTCTGAATTCCTTTTCTTTAAAAGGTCAGAATGGCCCGAGGAGTAACAAACAGAGTCTGTATGATGTCCTGAAGTGTTCCTTGGGGAAAAGTGAGCAGTTCTTCCTGCCCAGTGTAAGAATAGGATCCACAAAGGAATGATAAAGTAGGCTCTTGTCCAAGATGCTCAGATCTTCTGCCCAGTAAAGAAAAGAAAGGTGTAGGAAAATACTATTGTGCAGATGTCTCTGTTTTTTCATAGGCTGTGGAGGCCATATGAAACCATTGGAAAAGTGGTTTATTTCTCAACCCTGAAACTCTCTGGTGCTGGGTGTCCTCCCCACACAATGAGACAGATTTCAGAGACCCAGTGAGTGCATCAAGGCTGTTCTGGGGGATGTGGGAGCCTTAGCAGAGCACAGCATTTATCCTTGTGTGGTGGGGTGAGTCTTAATGCCTGAACTGTAAAGGAGATGTAAAGCTGCTCTTTGGCCTGCTCCTGACCCAGTGAAAAGATGAGCAATGGGTGGACCACACCAAAGGAAGAGATGTCTCAGAAATTCCATGGCTGTTTTAGGTTCTCCATTGTTGGGTTACGGACAAAGGATAGAGGATTTCAGCTCTTTCCCTGCACCAGAAAATTTGGGCAGGCTGTGAGTAAAACCCGCTGAGGGTTCAGTGACATGACCTGCACTTTTCATGCTATAGTGGATCTCACATCTTGCTTTATCTGCTGTACATAACTGCTGCACACAGATAAGAGATCACCCTCAGGTGGCCAAGTGTCTGATCCCAGGGGGTACTGGCAATGGGCCAGTAACTTTCAGGTCAGCTTGTTGTCTCCAAAGATTATATCAATACCCCCACAAACATTTTCAGCAGACCTACACTGGTTTTGTGGGTGCATTTCAGTGATTCCTAGTACAAATCTCTGAGCAATATTTCTAGAATTACTTTTCTCTCCTGACTTTCTCATTAAAATCACTTCATAAAAGTTGTTTATTTCTCTTAAAGCTGTAATAATAAATTATCAACATTTCTCGTCTCATATTTAATAACTTGTCTGCTTTCCATTCTCTCCACAGCTTATGCTGAGCTGCCTGCCACCTATTTGCATTTGTGCAAGGTTGCAAATTTTTTGCAGTAAACTAAGCAACTATAAATTCCAGAGGCCTTTGCTGTCTATCCTCACTGCTCAGCATCCTCTGGTTCTCAGTTACATTATTCTGTCTTGTAAGGACACAGAAGGTGCCATCACTGGCTCAGACCCTTTCAACCATGGGCTGTATCTTGCCTCCAATGCTTCATTATCCTGGATTTATAAGAAGCATCCCCAGAAGAAATATTTTTACTTCTTTTGACATTATTCTCATGGACTGAGACATTACTTGAAATCTCTTGGTGTCATTCCTCTAAATGTCCCCAGAAAGCCATTGCAGATGAAAAGTCCCTAAATGATGGAGTCCCACCTTTGTTTTCAGTACCTTCTGCTTCTTTTTGGCTGTCCCAAGTCTAAGGGAGCCCTGCTGCTCCCAAGGACTGTGCCAGCAGGTGAGCAGGGTCAGCAGAAGCAGCCATAGATGATCTACACAGCTTTTCCAAAGCCAGAAAGCACAAAATCACCTGGTGCTACAAGAGTGTCATAGATACCAATCTTGTACCCCTTTTCTCCATGTCACACAAGGCTCTGCATGGTGCACCACATGCCCGCTGCACCATCTCCCACCACCGAGGCCCTTGCAGCCCCTCTCCTCCTGCTGTGGGACCAGGAAGGGCAGAAGCAGGCTTGGGTCATCGATGGGTGTGGGGGAAGAGCACCAAGCATTTTTGACCATCAATAGTCCTTATATTAATATATTCAAGAAAGAATAGCCTCATATGAGTTGGGGGTGGGGGTCCTGGAATTTCCCACCCCTCTGGCACATCACTTTGTCTCCTGCTACTCTTTCAAGCATTACTCTGTGACACCACAACTTTACTGAGCGAAGAGAGCAAAGTGTGAACACCAGGAGTCAAGCACAAAGTGCAAAGCTGTAACCGTCACAGGGCACCATAACCATGGAATGTTGTCAAGATGCTGTGGGTTCATGCCCAGCAAATCAGCCTGACATCCACACAATGACTGGACTGGGGCTGTACCTCCCCTGTTTTGCTCCCCACCCAAATTTTCTTCTCCTAATTCCCAAGCCACTGTTCCCATCTAAACAGGCAGCACTCAGCCTAGACACACGGTGCCTGGTGACTGCCAGTAGCACCCTCTCAGAGGCTGAGAGACACTTGTTTGGGGTTTCAGACATTTGTTCCATTCTTTCCCCGTTCCCAAGCAGAAACCAATCCTTTAGCACCCAAACATGAGTCCATTCAATGTATAGAACAATTCTGCAACCCATTCATGAAAAAAAAATTACAAAAGCAGTCCACATCCTCCACAACTCTGAATATACTAGTGCAGAGGAAAGCACTTCCATCCCTGTTAGAGAGGATGCTGTTCAGAATCATGTCCTACAATGAGCTAATAATATTTCAAGGGAAGTGGCAGCAACTCCACCATGAACTAATTCAGAGCAAGGCCCACTGAAATCCCATTAGGGTCTGGAACTAGTCTGACGCTGTGTCAGCTTACTTGAAGATCTGATTTTTCAGGTTTTTCTTGCTGCTAAAAATGTATGCTTGCAATGCAGGCCATTATGCCTCTTGAAGAAACTGTCATCACCTTGACTGCAGTCCCATCCACATTTTAAAATCTTTTAAAATTTGGGTTCACTACCTCACTTAAGCAAGGGAGCTTGGGCTATGCCTGCAAAGAAGGGAGTGAGACATCAATCCTTTGGGGCCAGCCAACTGAACCCCACCTGCTGATAAAATTCCCACTGGCAGAAATCCTCTGACCACAGCCTGGCCAGGGAGCCACATTTGCCACTGGCACTGAGCCCACCCTGTGCTTGGCCAGCCAGGGACATGCTTCTTCTGCTGCTGTGCCTGTGGAGGAGTGAGAAGGAAAGCATGCCAAGTCATGACTCAAAAAGAAAAAACCTCAGTGAATATCAACATTAGGGAAGCCTCTGACACTGAAAGGACTTGGTCATGGCCGAGATGATTTATCACACAATACAGTTGTTTTATAGCTGCTGTTTCACCCACTCGTTGGAACCTGTGTGAACTGATGCTTCATGATTAGAAGTGTATGGGTGTATTTTTTTTCCTTTACAATTCATTTTGCTTGAATATCTTCTGATTTTTCAGGTTTTTCTCCCTGCTACAAGTGTGTGTTTATAACTCACGCTATTATGCCCCTTGAAGAAGCTGTCATCACCTTAACTGCAGTCCCATCCAGATTTAAAAAATATTTTTTAAAAAATGAACAAAAAACCCACCAAACCACTGCTTTTCCTCCCGTTGCTTCTGTTTTCTGAAGAAGCATACTCATTTGTTTTTTTTTTTTTYTGCTGAAAAAAAGGAATGCAGGGGATCTTAGTCACTGTCTTTCTTTTTTTTTCCAGCCCAAACTGCCTCGGCCTATTTGCTGAAGTGCTTGGCAGCAACAGTTGCTTGAAAATTAGACAATTTGTAAAAGAAGAAATTATCTGTTCTGCTTGCTACCCCACTGGGATTCAGAAAATTCCCTGCTCTTTAGTGGGTTATATCTATTTGCACTGAATAACAAAAAAAAAAAAAAAACAAAAAAAAACCCCAAACAAACAAACAAAAAACCCACAAAACAAAACAAAACAAAACAAAACAAAAAAACCCACAAAAAAAAAAGAAGAGGAAACTAAAGAGTTGTTTACCAGGTGTTACTCAGCAGTTCTGGGCAATCAAATAAACTTGGACCCAAAAAAGTGCTGCAAAGAAATGACCACTGTGAAAGAGCCCTGAGCATGTCAACCTGCCTCTGGCACAGGTATGGAGTCAAACATTAATGTCTGTCAAAAGCCACATAGGAGCAGTATTTTTATGACAGAGTAGCAGCGTTCCGCAGAGCCTTTTGCACTCTATGCTTCAAAAAAATCAATTTTCTTCGCAAAGTGGTAGAAACCACTCCCTCTCTCCCCGGGTTTTTTTCTGTGGTGGATTTAGCTCTGCCTTTGTTCCCTGAATAGAAACCCCTGACTTCAAGCACACAGCAGTGGAAAGAGGACCTTTGAAACTCCAGCCCACAGGGCCCTTGAAAAGCACTGATGGATCATGGCAAGCTTACAGCAAAAGACCTTTCTTCACATTCCCCTGCCCTTTGGGAGCACCTCTCCTCAGCAAAACTGGGTGTTTTTCAAGGGCTAGTTAAAGCTACAATTCCCCTGCAAAGCCAATGAAGGTCACTTGGGAAGAAGGGCAAGCTACTTGTTTAGTTGTCACAAATAGATTTTTGTACAAAATTCCTCTTTCTTTGGTTACTTATTTGCAGAAGTATCCCAATTTCTTGTGGGTTTAAAAATTGTTTTGTTTTATTCCCCCTTATCTTTTTAAGTTTTTTTTCTCCTCTCGGCTCATCAGCTATTCCTGATAATTGCCAGCAATATCTGAGTTGTGCACAGCTCTCATCACAATTTCTACTTCCCAGGGAGCCACACGGTGACACACAGCAAATAACACTGTTCTGCAGCCTGAACTTTGGGGGAAAACTTGGTCTAGAAGAAGAAAGGAAATAGTCAGACTTTAGGATCTTCGCGTATTTGCGCTTCTGGCTTTCAAAGGCAGAAAGGCTGTTTTGGTGTTGGTTGTTGAACAAGCCCTATCCTTTCTAACCCACACCTTCAAAAAGTGCAGAGTTCCCAACTGCTAGAAAATCATGCTCCTGCATAGCAGCCTGAGCTCTGTGCACAAACATTTTGACAGCCTCAACATCAGATTCTATTTTTAAAAATCTTTACCTTCATGTGGTTGTATGCCACATACCAGAAAGGAGATTCACGTGGTCAGAATTGAGTGAGCTCCCCTGAAGCCCAGGAACAGGTCTGATCCAAAGGGGTAATCTCACCTCTTCTCCTTTCCCTGCAGCTTCTGCCAGCAGCTGCGGTTCAAAAGAAGCATCCCAGACTTTCCCACCTGGGAGACACACAGACCAGCTCAATTGTTTAATTAAAATGTCTTTAATGGCCCAATGGTTTATGTGTTTTGTTTTTTTGGTGTTTTTTAAATTTCTCCTTTGTAGTAAAGAGTCATTTTGCACACAAGGAAAAGGTTTTGAAAGGTTTTAAAAAAACTCTAGTTGAAGCCATATGGGAAATGTTAAATGACATGTAAAAATATCACTCCTGTTCACTTAAGCAAAGCCAGTTTGTGCTTTAATTTCCTTTATGCCTTAAACCCCTTTCATGACCAGTTTTTCTCAGTGTCCAGAACCTTCTACATTCTGACTGCATTTAATATTAACTGCAAAATACTACAGGACAAGAGCCTGGGTTGTCTGTATGCTGTTTTGTCATTCAGCTCTCAGATAACCTAACATCTATGAACTGCAAGCATTACAATTTAAAAACAGTTTGCAAAAAATGTCAGTGACAGGACACAGCTGGTTGTAATTTAATGACTACAGAGTATTAAGAATAGAAACTATTTCAGAATACACCAAAATAGCTAGAAATATACGACCCTTGGCTGACTTAGAGCCCAGCAGTCTCTGTGTGACTGTGTGAGGGGGATGAACTGAGCAGCTCTCAAAGATCCTTTAATTCCAACAAGCAATTGGCAACCACGCTTTAACCTGCTGATGCAAAGTCCTCTTGGCTTTGCCTTTTATCCTGGCTTTTGAGATAGATCTACCCAAGACCTGGCTCACATATGCTCTACTCTGAGTTTATTTCCTGTAGGGTTTTATTGCTGTCAGTTGCTGTTGCTGCTGCTTCAGAGGCAAATTCAGATATTAAACGCAGTTGGCTTTAGCTTTGAAGCTGAACAAAGCTCTGTGCAGATGCTTGACAGGGAAGAAAGCTTTGGATTCCTAATAATTTTCATTTCTGATGGCTAAGGAAGTTTGTGAAGAAATATTAACGGTGCAAATGGAATACACAAGGGACAGAAAACCACAGGACAATCAATTCCCTTGGTACTCAAGACTGATATGGATATATCTGTTTTTTTTTTTTTTTAATTTTTCCACTAATAAATGCATTTGATATTTCAAATTCCATACAAAACCCTTCACAAATATAAAACTTTGAACACCGAATTTATCTCAGTACTTTCCTTATTGTTTGCACACATTACTTTTTCCAAAAGAAAAAACAAACAAACAAACAAACAAAAACAAAATAAATAAAAAAGCTAAAGCACCCCAAACAACTCCCAAACCCCGAATCCTTTCCTGGCTGGTAAAGAACTTTCTAGCCTTTATCTGCACATGTTCTGAGTATCAGCCTCTTAGAAAGGTATGGTGTTTCCTTCAAAACTTCCTTACTTAGCTCTGAGACAAACCTCCTACCAGTCACAGCTGACAGGAATAAGGGTGTAAATCCTCCCTCCTCCATTTGCCCCAGAGGAGTGCAGGTAACCACATAAATTTCCAGGGTACAGAATCAGAATGGGACTCTGAGGATAACAAAGTTAGTTTGGTTTGTGTGAACAGTGCTCAGTCACCGTCCTAATCTGGCAGTCCCATTACATGTGCAAAGATTCAGCCCAGGGACAACTGCACATCAGTGTGGGCAGGCTCCACAAGGAAAAGCATTTGGTGACCAGCCTTTTATTTCTGATAGTTTGAAAATATGGCTTTTACAGCCAGATTTGTTTTGTTCTCTTAGTCTTGAGTACCTCCTGTACATCTTCTTCCCTCATATACCAAAACTAGGAGTGAATTAGGGTAAACCATGATGCTGATTTCCTGAGTAAGAGGGAGTGGGACAGGTAAGAAATACATCAGGGCTCCCTCATTTATGAAGAATCCTAGAATGTTCTCTGATCTTACCCAAGGAACAAGGTGAGCAGGTCCAGAGTAATCCACTTCCACATCATTTTGAAAAAGGGACAAGTTGCTGGGTCTGGATGTTGGGCCAGAGACACAAAAGTTTGCAATAGGTATCTTATGGGCCTGACACCCAAAAGGAAAAACATCAGTGAGAATTAACAGCAAAAAAAAAAAATCATCATTACTTCTACTTCACTGTCATTTCTTTGAAATGTCTCTTTCTCTTTCATTTCCATGAAAATTTTGTGCATTGCGCAGCTGCACCAAAAAAAAATAGAAGTTCTTTCAATGTATATAAAAAAAACCTGGTCTATGAGTAGTTTTATGGCAGAATGAAATGCTTTATGGCATTTTTTTGTCAGTCACTTGTCCTACTGATGTCAGTGCCAACATGGTGCACAGCAGGCTCTGCCAGGTTAGAATCAAACTTTGTGTTTCTCAGAAGAGCCACTGGCTAGGATGACCACCTTGGGTTTTTTTCCTGCCAGAACATTTTTTAAGATCTGTTTGTACCCAGGATATATTTACCAACTCCTGTAATTATCTGAAACATGCAGCTTATTAAATAAAGTGACATTTTTGTCTGCAAAGAAACCATCCTCTTGTGAAGCTCAGCAGCAAGACATGGCTAGAGGTGGCCAGGCAGCAAGGGGGCCCAAGAACAGGCCAGGTCGTGCTGTTTATTAAATTAGTGTGGGGAGATCAGGTGAAGATGGATAATTATGAGGAGAGCAGTGAAAGGGAAAGAAAAAGGAGGTAAGAGTGATAATAAAGAGAAGTAGATTGAAATTGAGATCAAGTCACACTGAGGAAAGAGATGGAGATAAAAGCCAGCAGGGCCAGGTCTGAAAACACCAAGTATAAAGATGCAGAAAGACCTCTGAATACTTACAATACTCACTATAACAAGTGATCAATTAATGTATAGAAGCGAGGTCTCACCTCCTGAACTCTGATCCATGGCTAGACTATCAATAAATCAGATGGGAGTTCTATTGCATTCTGTGATATTAATCTTTCCAGTTTAAAAAAAAAAAAAAAAATCCAAAATTGTCTTTTCCCATTGCAATTCTGAAGTATCGATTCTTTGGGATTAATAGAAGAACTTCTCAAAAGACTCCTAGACTCCTAAAAAAGGACTTTTGGAATTTTAATTTGCTCATGGGCTTTTGGAAAGAGTTACCAGCTCTAAATACACATTTTTTCAGGAGGATGAGGCCTGTCATAGCTCTGGAGCATGGCTAACGCAGAGCCACCGATGGGGACTCCTGTCCTACAGTCTCTGACCTATGGCCAGAGCAGGACCAACAGTGTCAGAGGGATGTTTAATCTTTACACTTTCTGAAATTTGCAAATGTAGATCCTGTATGCTAGAAAGCAATTGTCCTCTTCTCTGAGTTCCTGTTCTCAGTGAGAAACTTTGAAAGGGGTCTAAAGCTATCTGAATTGAATTTTTAAAGTGTGTGACTGGGCTATTTATATATAAAACATATGTGAGGTTTCTTAGCCCACTGTTGCCCCTGCTGAGCAAGGCTGTTTTCATGCTCTATGATAATGTTCATGCTCTCAAGGACTTAGGACTCTGTAAAGAAGAGAGGCAAACTAAGAAAGGTTCTTTTGGGTTTCAGATTTCTCCTCCCAAAGAGAAAACTATGCTCCAGTTCATCTCCCTGAGCCCAGCAGGTGACAGCAGCAGTACCATCTGTACCAAAACCAGTTACCCTCCCTCTCACATTTCCAGTCCAACCAAAGCCTCCCAGAATAAGGCTACATTTTGCCCCGGGTAGGAGAATCTGGGGTGACCAACAGATAAAGGCAAGGCATTAACCAAAAATGTAGTGCTGATATGTACTGGGCAGGGCTGTAAATGTGCACGGAGGAGGCAAAGCCCTTGCAGAGGACCACGAACAGCCCCTGCAGTGATGTCTTTGGCCTCTCGAGCCCTACTGAGCAATGCTGAGGTGAATGCTCAATGCTCTTGAGTCATATGGCCTGTGTTATGGCAGGATGCTTCCATAAGGAGCTGACATAACAGGGTGGTAAAATAGTGCGTAAAAAGACACATTATGCTAAAGTGGATGGAGCAAAGCGCTGCAATGAGGCAATGGCCCATAAAAATAATGTCATTTGCCAGTGCAGAGTGATTTCCAGGGCTATAAAATTATTTGCTGGAAAGAGTCAGAGTGGGCTGCTGACTCAGAGCAGTTCCTGAGCTGGACTAGCAATCCATCCTCAGCTCTGACCAGTGCCACAAAGGCAATTGCTGTCAGCCCCCGTGCTGGCTGGAGGCTGGGGGCCTGGGAAGCAAACCTGGCAAACAGGAAGAAAAGCAACAGGAAGTCTTTAGGTATTTGGACTAGCCTTAGTTTTTCAATGTGAGATTTTTCTTTTCCTAGAAATTCCTTAAGATGCTTAGTTCTTCTACTGGATATTACAAAAGTGCAGTCATTCTGCTTTTCTCCTTCTTCAAGAGTGGAAAACATTCCCTCTTGTTTTCCCCAATGAAAGTGAAACAATACAGCCTTGTTTGCCTTTGTTTTGATAGCTCCCATGTTGATGCACCAGCATCTCCACTTGTGCCAGCACAGCTGTGGGAATACATGGAATCCCTCTCTCTCTGCCGATCAATGTGTTCTTCACAAGCAGAACCCTAAACAATGTAGACCCTGTACCAACAATGGAAGAGAGGAGAACAGAATGATAAAGTTCCTCTTGCACAGTAATGGCTACCTGTTAATTTGAAAACTGACCCCTCTTCCCCAAATAACACCACATAAATTCAGACCATAAATTATTTGTGAATTTATTTTACTTTGAGTATAAAAATCAGATACCCAAAGATGGATGGGGAGGAGAGAAAGGAAAAAAGGAATCAGGATATGAATGCAATCATTCTTTTTTATGCAGGAAAGTACAGCTTTGTGGATTTCCCCCATCTGTTCTGTTATATAGAACCAAATTGGAGTTAAATGTGCTTTTAGTATAAATCATTATGGGCTAAATTGAACATGATTTACAGGGAAAATAAAGCCATATGTGTTACATTAATTTCTCATGTTTTCTCCATCCCACTTCCACTTGGTTGGATACATGTCATGCTCTGTTCCTGAGTGGTGTCACTGATGCTGAAAGTAGAAGGTGACACTACTTTTTCCAAAGTGGGCTCAATCTTTCAGCTGTCTTTCTAAGAGCAGTGGGAGTGTCCATGGCTCTCAGAGTTTACAAAGAACATTCTCATTCTAACTGCTGCAAACCAGGAGGAAAATATGGATAAGTCAATCAAAACACAGCAGAGTAGAACCCAGAGCAGAGGGTAAGAAAATGCGTGGGACTAAAGGAAATAAAGACCCTCTTGCCCCTACATGGGGCACCATCAGACAAGCAGATCAAAAGGGGTGTTGTGCTAAACTTGCAGTGACAGGGTTGTACATCACCCATTGCAAACCACAGGTTAGACTTGCTGAAGGCAGAGTGGTAGGGGTGAGCAGTGTACCTGGAGGAGCATTTTCTGCTGGGATATTTCTTAACTGAGGAACAAGAAGCTTTCCAGGAAAGATTAAAACAGCAGGAAAAGTCACTACAGACTGCTGCTGCATGTTTACTGGTGAATAAATATTATGTGGAATCCTGCTAGGGCTCTTGTGCAGAATACTCAGACAATTTTTAAGCCATGGTATTTTCCAAAATGGGCAGGATAAGTGCTTGAGCTAAATTTCCCCACCTCCCACTACGTAAAGACACATACTGAACATATATTTTTTAAAGTTTCTTGGAAAAAAATATTTGTATTGATTGCTTCTCCTCTGGAAGCTGATATACCTGGGCTTTATATCTGTTTGAAGATCATGAACAGAAAAGAAGAAATAATCATGTTTACAGAGTGCACAAAGACATTGCTTTCCATTTTAATGAGGGATGACAGCAAACAGCTCTCTCTGTTTCCTTCTAGCTGCAGTGAGCTCTTTATTATGTTACTTTCACTGATTTTGCCTCCTATGTCCTTGAACTCTTTTCCTGTGTTGTAGAAAGGCTGACAGGACCCATGTCTCTGACCTGAAGGTTTATACCTACAGCTCTATCAGCCACACTGTGAAGCAGAGACCACTCAACTCTCTTTCACCTAACTCGCTTCAGGACTGCCAGCAGTCTGCCTGCTGCAGGCTCTGGACAAATGACTGGCTACCTGTGAAGATGCCCACAGTGTTTCCAGTCCCATTTTGACACAGCTTTCCAAAATGCATCTGAATTCCAGATGAATAATTGCTTTGGTTCTCTATGATGCACCTGTCTGTCCCATTTAGGTCACTGCTGTTGGTGGCTGGTCACTGAGGGGTGAAGGGGTGATTTGCAGGCAAAAAGGAAAGTTTATATGGAAGGTGTCTGGAGACAGAGTGATGGATGGATAGGCAAGTGGGCAAAACATCATATGGAGGGGGAGAATTTGACATTGTGCCATGATTTTCCAACAAGTATCTCCCTGCTCTATGTGGTTGTGCCCTGACAGCTGGGAGAAATTACCTGTAAATTGTCCTTTTGCTCAGGTTGTGGGTTTTTCTTGTGTTTCCCTATTCTTCATTTTGCAATGCCTCCTGCTCATCCACTGGTTTGGCATCTCTCCAGGGACTCAGAGGGAACATTTCCCACTAAGTAACTTGCATGAAATAGGCAATTTTGCATGTTACAATATTTTTTACTGTTGGTTGGCTACTTTTAGCTTTTGGCCACATACTCAGTGATAAATGAAGTTGGTGCTAACCATTTTTTCTTGGCTCAGATTCCACTGAGCAAAATATCATTTACTATGGAAAAACACCACTGTATGAAATCCCACGTTGCATGAGATTTATTTGTTCCTAAACGATTTCCCAATCCAAAACAGTGCAGATACACAGAGTTGTACCAGTCAGTATAGCCTCCATATGAGTGTAAAACAGACACAAGCGCCCAGTGCAGCATCAGACACTGATGGCAAAGGTGAACTCTTCAGTCTGCCGGCTCCCAGCCTCTCTTCCATCATTGCTCATGAGCAAATGAGGTGCACAAGCTCTCTGATTGGGTTCATGCACCTGCTGTTGATGGTAATAGTGAGACTGGGTTGTAGAACTCATCTGTCTGGCTGCAAGTAATTCTCAACCTCTTAACCCCACAGACTACTGAATGCCTCACCTGGGCTTCACTGAGCACAGTGGGCAGGAAAGCAGCTTCTTCACTGCTGATCATGCTTTCCCCATGACAGGGAAATTACTTCAATTTTCTTGAGAAAAGCCCTTATTTTGTTGTAGTGTTTTAGGTACTCCTTCTGTAACATGGGATGGATCTGTTTGAAGTGACTGACCTAGCACTTTGCAGGAATTCCTGCTGACCTGGGGTGGATGAAAAACCATCAGAGCTGCCAGAAAGTCATCTTGTTCTCTGGCTCCAGTGCAGACACTTGGCAAGTGGAGGGTGCATTTATTCATCTCACACATGGGTGGGTATGGCCATGTGGACAAATACTGTCCAGCTTCCTTGCCCTTCTCCCTGTTCAGCTGGAGACTCTGGGTCAGAAATGCTGCATGGATCACTCTTTCTGGACTTTCTGTCCTTCTCGTAAATCATTGCCTCAGTTTTGCTTAGGAATAGGAATCCCTGCGCTGTGAGCAGACAAGAGCTGACAGAGGAGGGATCTGGTTGCAGAGGAATGGTGCTGCTGAGAAGGAGAGGTGAGGGTGAATCCCTGGAGAAAGTGCTTCATCACCTGTGGCCTGCCACCTCATATAATAAGGACATGATTTGCTAGAAAAGGCACAGTGGAGAGCAAAGAAGTCATAAAATTCTCATTACTAAAACAAATTTTCCCCTTCTCTGTGGCTGTGATAGTGTCCAAAGCAGAAACACAGTAAAGATTATCTGCTCAAATAAGGATGCAGCAATACATAGGCAGTTCCGTAAGAGGAATGCATAAACAGATTCACAGGAAAATAAAAGGGAGGCAGTTCAGTCTTTCTCTCCACCAGTATCCAGTGGAAATCACAATGTGATCAGGCCTGAAGACTTCATACCCAGTCTGTATTCTCAAATATTTCACCTTTCTGCTGCATACTATTTTCTGTGGCAATCAGGGCAGCACTGGCTACCTCAAATTAGGCACAGACACAGTAATGACCTACTTTCCAAAGACATCAAGTGCTTGCAGCTCCCAATAGATCTGTGTAAACTTGCTCCTTTTCAGACACAAAAACTCATGCTTCTTTACAACCACACGTGAAAATGTAACTGCAGCTGTTTAACTAGGCTACGATTATTTCCTCCCAGATGAAGTCCACAAAACCAGTGTTCCATCTTCAGTCTTATGAGATCTCTGGGTTTTTTAGCTACTGCTTGCCTAGAACTGGGCCTGCTGTGAGTAACTCATACCCAATGCTGTTTGGCTCAGCTCATGAAACGCAATATGTAAAACACCAGCCGTCAGGGTTAGCGACAGATGAAGGATTGTACAGTAGAGATAGGAGGTTTGCTATCCTCTTCTATCACTTGGAAATGTGAGCTTTACCAACAAATCCCAGTTGCTTTTCGACATCTAAGTTTCACAGAACATCTGTTATGTCTCTGCTAATGAAACTTGCTTTTTTGAGAAATGTGCTCATGTCTGGGTCACTACTGCGGGTACATCTGTCATGTATAAAATAACTAATCAGAATATCTAAATTAAGAAAGACTTTTCAGGCCATTGCTACACATTCTCACAAAATGCTTGATTTTCCTGATTCTACTTACCTTTGGAGTTACAGACAAGTGGGAAGGAAGAAGGCAACAATGAGTTCTGCCCTTGGTGAGAAACCAGCCTGTGGCATCCCAAATGTGGGACTATAATGCTTATATTACTTTCCTCTTGCTTCATTGTTAGTTATTTTTTTCCAAGAGAAGCCCCTAGAGGGAACACTTTGTTAAGCTGTATCATGAATAACAGTACCTGAAGAGTATTTCTGCATTAGTGTATGGAAATTATCAAGCTAGAGCATGAAAAACTCTAGAGAGAAACTGTTTGAAGGTGAACCAGCGATATGGTCAAATAACAAAAGAAAAAGACCAAGACTAGATCTAGTGAATAAGTATCTTGCCTCTACATTGAGACATAATTCCCTGCTGGTTCCTTTCTACTGGTTTTGGTTAAGCATCTGGAAAGGAAACAGAAATCTTTAAGACAGCACATTGCCAAGCTTCAAGAAGTTTGAAGTAGATACAGTCATGTCTGTGCCCTTCCTAGTGTGCATCTCCCAACTCTCTACCTAGTTACATGAGCAGAGATTTATGCACCATTGATTCTTTCTTACAGCTGACAAGGCCAAAGAGAACAGCAATGGAGAAATTAAATGTAAAATGTTACCTTGACTGCATCTTTAAAAGAATCACTCCACTAACAGCACCAAATTAACTCCTGCAAAAATCATAACTCAAAGCCCCTCGGGCACGCATAACATTTTGTATCAGAGCATGCCATGGTAACTTTTATGTCTCATTGTATACATGTACTGCCACTGAAGTATAGTTACTGAGGGAACCATAACCTTGTATTATCCTGACTTATTTCAGCATGCCAAGCCCCAGCCACAGGATTGCTAGTGCATGGGCTTTCCTATATATAGTGACAAGGAATGTACCCTGCTGCTTTTTATTGGCCAAGCCTTATGCTTGTAGGAGAGTGATCTTGTGGGGCAGCAAAAGAAGAGAGCAGATTCAGGAACTCAGACTGCAAACACTCCACAAAATACCTGTGCTTTAGATTTGGAAATATAATTATTTTTTTACAAGACTGATTTTAAATATCAACAATCTCAATATGTTTTGGCTGGTAAATACAGTTAAAGAGTAGATTCTTGCTGTCAAATGTACCAAATCTCTCATAAATAGATGTTGAAGGACAGAAATCAGTTCAATTATCATTGCTTGGCTGGAGAACAACTAGTAATAATTACAGTAATAACTGTTATTATCAGACTATGGGTCTCCTACTGTTTAAGCTGCCTTGCCTACTGCAATTGCTTCAGCAAACAGGTCCTGGCCTCCAGGCTGGGTGGAGCAGATGTGTCCCTCAGAGCGGGCAGCATGGGTGTCATTTACCACTTGATAAAGATGGTGTAACTCCTCTGGTCCCCATACCATACCCCTGTAGCTTTAAGGCACATTTATTGTTTTGGTTTTAGGGTTCTCTTCAAGTTGAAGTGTCTCAGAATACGAGGGCTGTGCTGTTACTTACCAAAGGGGAGAATTTTGCAGTATGAAATTCAGGTTAGCTATTGCTTATCTGTGAGAAGCTTGCTGGCATAGCCTTGGGGCAGTATGATAAAGCAGGGAGCCAGTTCTAGCATGAATTTTTCTATGCTGCCTTGTGGAAGATGTCCCCAGGGAAATGTACAACTCATTCAGTTTTGAGTGGGACTAATCAAAGTGAGACACTGAGGTAAGCAAGCAGTTGGGCAGTGTGGCATGTCAAGTGAGGAGCTCCTAGAGGTGGCTGAAGATGTTGCTGGTGCCACAGGGTAAAACAGGGCCTGTGCTTGGTATTCTTCTTGTCAGAGAGGGAAGCAGCTCCTCCAGATGGAAAGCAGCTTGAGAGAAAAGCATGTGAGAGTCTCAGTGTACTGGTGAAAGGCTATCCTGGGACTAGTTTATTGAAAAAAAAAAAAAAAAAAAAAAAAAAGTGTGTATATATATATATATATATATATATGTATATATATATATATGCTTAGAATCCAGTGCTGCCTGTTCAGTGGGAAACTCCACTGTCTAACAGTGGATGAAAAAAGCAGTGAAGAAGATGGGTTTGTTCATCTACCTTTCCTCTGTGTGCTGGAAAGAGTCTCATGTCTATTGGCTGTTAACTGGCAAATGCTTGCTGAAGACTCCTGTGCCTTACAGTATGCAAAAAAGTAGATTTCTCCCACCAAAACAGTACAATTCCTTCCCTGTATTAACCATCTGAAGACAAAATACCATGGAAAAGTCTCTGCTATTTAAGACACATGAATGTACAAGATACTGTGGCTCCCAGACAAAACCAAAACCTGGAATTTAAAGTAGCTTCCCCCTTGCTTTTGGTTTTCTTTCTTATTTCACCTCATCCATTTGTTTAACTTGTAATTCATTAGCTTCCATAAATTTGAACTTATTCTTCATTTTTTGGGCATGAAGATAAGCAGCTCTGACACGTGCTTGGAAAGGGTATAGTTTCATTGAAGTGAAATCATCTCATCAAGTCAAGATTAGAGTGGCTTTGGTTTTACTTGAAATGACTGCAAAATTATCTGAATGAAAACCTTACAGGAAACAAGCACTTTTTGGATTTGTTTGGACAAGATTATCTTGCCCCATCTTTTCCAGTGTAACATGGAGGTAAAAGCAGTCATTTGTGTTCATGGACTCCAGAAACAGCTGTCGCTCTCTGTTTGCACTGTTCTCTGCAGTGGGTGCAAGAACAGCCTGGCTTTCCATGGCTAACATAAATGTGGCTGCTTGGGAAAAGCTTGAAAGGGGGAGCACCTTGTAGGAGATGGTTCTTGTGCTGTGCCACCTCAGCACAGTGAGCAGAACAGAAAGTGCCACTGGGCAGAATCTTTGGCTGACACAAATTGCCTTAATGTCAGGAGCACCAGCCTTTATTTCATGCTGTCAAAAAACATCCATCAGAGAATTCAAAACCCCAAACAAAGCATGGGAAAACAAGCACATGTACAGTCTGTGAGAAAGAAGAAAAACTTTTCTTTTTCTCCCAGAATCAGGCTTTGCCTATGGATTTCTCATTTTTGCAGGTAAGATATCTTCATCTCATAGACATAACAGTCATAGTTATCAGCTTACTGATGGAAGAATCAATATTGCTTGGCATATTTGAAATCTTCCTCAATATACAGGTAAATATAAGAAAAAGCAATAAGAATTTGAGCAACCCAACCTTTAAAGAACTAAAATCAAGCTGTGTTTTAATAAACAGGTATTAACTTACTAAAATTCTTCTGTTATTCCAAAATTTCAGTGTAACTAAGTGTAACTATTCTATAGCTTAATTATAAAGTAAGAATAACAGGGTACTGCTAATAGCTTCTTTTCCCTGGACTTCATATGCTAGCTTCAGTGATGATAAAACATTTTACTGAATAACAGGAAACCTATCATCAGGTTGACACCTTTGTTTCCACTGTTATTCTCACGATTCAGATGCTTCTGGCTTTGATTTGCCAAAACATTCCTGAGCCAAGGTTTTGAAACACAGTGAAATCTGAAACTTGGAAAGAAATTTTTCTTCCAATCTCTGCAAGCCTTTGCTGACAGTTGAGCCAAAATACTCTATCCAAAGATCTGCAAATGCTGGGAAATATTACCTGTAATCTTCATATTTTGGACCCGTCTCTGGTTGTACTAAAAACAGAAGAGCTGGGTGGCTTGACATAAAGTGTCAGACTATGTAAACTACCCTGAAATTGCTTGGGATGATTCATTCTCCTACTCTTCTCTTGCGTCTCAAAGCCTGGATTTATGAAATCTTATTTAAAGTCAAAGCCGTACCATTTTTCATCAAGTGGCACTTGCCCTAGATTATTTCAAATCACCTTGAGGCCAGTACAGTCCACTAATACTAAGAACGTCCTTTGTTGTGTCGTTGCTGTTCTCTTCCACAATTTGCTTCCCCTTTGCCCTGATTTTCTACAACTATTGAAAAACTTCAGTCAGCACAGGATAAAAAGCTCTCAGTTTGCAAGGTGATTTATTTTTGCTTCAGCAGTCCTGAGTGCTGGTCTCTCTGTCCCAGAGAACGAGCTTCCAGCTGGAAACATGCCTCCACAAGGGCATTGTGTCTTGGGGAAATAAAAGAGTTGAGAGAATCTGGAGGGTAAAATAAAAGAGTTGGGAGAATCTGGAGGGTAAAATCTCTATTTGCATGAAGCCATTATCCCAGTATTCCCATCCTGACTCTTGTGAAGGGCATCCTGCTGGACCTGAGACATTCTCCCGGGCATGGGATGGGACAGGGCATTGATGCGTGGTGGCACTTACACTTAGATGAAACATATATATCCCCATGTCAGGACAGCGATAATTTTAACTGGGCAAAATTAAGGAACAAAGCCACAACCTGGGTGGCTGCTGAGGAAAGACAAATCTATACCTTGACCTCAGTAGGTCCTTTGAGAATCATGTGCTGGCCCTGCACACAATGTGTGCTTATCTCAAGTCCTCTCAGACTACACAAGAACACTCCCATTTTCATCTCAGCCCTGGTTATTCCTTCATGCCAGCTGAGACCGAGGCTGAGCCTTGGGAACACACAGGCACCCTCTGGGCTGGGTACGTAAAAAGGGTGCAGGAAGCAGGGAGGAGAAGGAGAACCAGTTTAATTAATTTGGCACACCAGTTTCTCCTTTTGAGCAGCCCAGTTAGGACCAGGGCTGTTTGTCCTTTCAGGGAAGGTCACAGTGGATCTAATTATCTCTTTAGTTATGCTGTCCTGAATCAGGATTACTAACACTGGGGTGAGTGAGGGGGATGTAGCAAGTCCTAAGGGAGGACAATTGAAGTTCCATGTTCTCTTCTCTTTGTTTAAAGCAAGGGAAAGCTGTCAGCAAGGAATAACTAATCATAATAATAGATAGCTATTAAAATAATACTATCTAAAGCAACTTTGGCCAAGTCATTACATTATCCTTGTTCTCTGCTTTAGACATCTCATTTTGCATTCAAAAGTCACTTAAACAGGATGGAGGTCACCAGCTGCAGACAGCTTCAAGGTTTTTGAGAAAATGAGGAAGTCTGTTGGGAGGTTTTCACCGCCACAAGTATCACAAAGCACCTTATAAAATACAAAGGAGCAAGGCTGCATGAAAACTGCCCCAAGGCTCTATGAATGTAGAGCATCTTGCACAGTAGGTCCTGCTCTGGTGAGACTCTCTGCTTCATGGCAATCCAGGATGCCTTTGCATAGCTTGAATTGAGCTGGTGGATAAAGAGGAAGATTAAAGTCTGAAAGTTGGCATCAAAAGTCATAAAATTCAAATTCAAGAGTGGCCCTTGTTAATGCTGAGAATCTTGTTTGTTTGTGATTGGGGTATTTTTTTATAATCACTGAAGAAATGCTAAAGATTTAACTGTAGAGGAAAAATTATTTATATTGATGTCTGTGCCTCTGCAGTATTCCTTCATCTGAAAAGAAAGATAATTGTTTAGAGCGGAGGAAGAACAAACAACTGAGCACAAGGAAATTTCCATAATACTTTTTTTAGCAATATTGCCAACAGGCTTTGAAGATTTAGACCCTATCACTATCCATTTTTTTGGAAATAACTTGTGAGAAGGCTAAAGAAAAATTTGGTCTCATTACACTAATTGCAGCTATAGTCAGTCCAAGCAGTTCTCAAACTGTTTATCTGTCAGCACCATCCACTTAGTCCCTGACACTGTGGCCGGCTGGAAAACTACTGCAGCTAAAACAACATACTATATGCAGATCACTTTGATTTCTACAAATACCTTGCTGCAATGCAGAGGCAGTTTCTCTACAGTTTCTACAGTTTTTTTGTGTACTCATGAGAACACTTGCCACGGACTCCCCAGCAAAACCATTCCCAGGGACAAGCAGTGTGCTGTGCTGGCTTATAGAGGGA
Organism: Malurus melanocephalus; assembly: GCF_030028575.1. Taxonomy (NCBI): domain Eukaryota; kingdom Metazoa; phylum Chordata; class Aves; order Passeriformes; family Maluridae; genus Malurus; species Malurus melanocephalus. The sequence goes on from NW_026623529.1 coordinate 100,377, forward strand.
AAAGTTTGGTTTCTTCTTTTATTGCTTTTTAGATTTATTTGTACCTGAGTGGAAGCTTGACTTGCTAGGCAGAATCAGGGGGCTGCCAGAACAGAGGTGATCGATGTTTTAAAAAAAGTAACATAATATAACAGGCCTGAGCCTACACCTTTAAATTAGTGGCAATTTTGCCTCTGACTTCCAAGGAAAATGGGGGCCAATTTATTCAATATTTATAAGCCCAGGAGAGTGCCGACAATGAGGTCCTGCACAGTAAGAAGAAAAGTCTGCAATAAACCGAATGCTGCATCCATGGCAACTCACAACAGAGTTAATAATTTTTCAACATAAAAAGAAAGAGATTTATCAGGGCCTCCAAAAGAGAAGCAATTTACAAAAAGGACTGTAGTGAAGGCATTTCACATCTGTTGTGTTTTTCGTGGCTTTGGTCTTTTGTTGGAATCTCAGTTGCTCACTAGTATGCTCAGGGAGTGAGGATACCCCTGGCAAGCATTTTGCCATCTCTGGGCAGCTGGTGGAATTAAGTGACTTATAGAGGTCACTCCCCTTCCCTTCTCTACAGAGAGATGTCCCTCTGCTGGGGTGCAGTCATGTTGGGCACTCCACACTCCACAAATACACAGTGATTCTTTCGTGGACCTGTGCATATTGGACTTTGAAAATCCTGCCCACTTCAAAAGATAGAGCAGAACAAATAATGAGGGTCTGAATTTTATAGATATGAAGCTGAATCTGGCAGACACTAAATGCTTCCCCCCTGGCCCTGGGCAGAGCTAGGAAAAATTCTTGAAATACCCCAAAGCCCTGACCAAAATACCATCTTTCCTTCAAATAACCAATTGTAACAGTTGTATTTAACACAGCATTTCCCATACCAGGGAGATAAAATATTCCTGGCTGGTATGCTGGACGTCAGCTTTCATCATGCTGTTCCATACTGTGTGCAAAATGCTCCACATGTATTAATACTAATGTCCATGGTTTCCCAGCAGCATTCAGCTCTGCTGGTGAAAGGCAGCAAAATTGTTCTCATCTCTGAAGGGAGTACTCTGTCCCCACAGTGCTCCTACTGAGCAGTTGTACTGTAGTTTCTTTCCAAGCTGGGGTGGTTTATTTCTCTTCCAAATCTCTACAGTAAGATTGTGTCACCAGTGAAACTCAAAAACACCGAGAGTCTGCCACATGTTGATGTATTTGTTATTGTATGAAACCTTGCTGCATCTGGATGAGTCAGTCAAGGTTAAACATCCTTTTATTAAGAAGTTCTGTCAAGGACATTGGCACATCTGTTTCTCCCCACACTGTTGATTTTTGTTGGCTGTGTTGGTTGGCACAAAAACTGAGATACCACCACAGCAGCTCCCTTGAGGCAAAAACAATGATCTTAATTCCATCCCTTATTTTGGACAAATCACCATACTAAAGGCTACAATGGGCGAAAGAAAGCAAGCCCTTTTTGCTTCCCTCCCGAATCATATGTAGAAAGAGAACTGGGGATAATAATTTTCTCCAGGAGAGATGGTTATATAGGGCCTGACTGTCTCCTTGCAACTGAACTGCTTTCTGCAAAAACCCACAATAATCTGGGAGTAGCCCTGCTCCGATATCCCTCTGTGGGCATTAATTCTGCAGTTTCTTGCAAATAGCCACGAGCAATGCCCAGCAGACCTGCACTGGAAAAATACCTTGAGACTGCGATGCTCCAAGGTTTGGACATGAACTTAGATGGAACGGCTCAAGGGAGGCAGAAATATTAACCAAATCTGGTTCTAGGTGAGGTATTTGTAGAACATGACAACTTCAGGGGAGAGGTTCAGTAGAAGTATATGCTGGCAATATTTTTGTCACTACAACCATCACAAATATCAGAAAGCTGGACCTTCATCAAGTTTTATTTCTTTGCAGCTTGAGATGTTTTCCACAGACAGAAAAACACCACTGCTGTCAGACTGCCTAGAGGCAAAGATGGGTGAAGTCATATCTTTTTCTTGCTAAAGTTAATATATATACATAAGACAGAGAAATATGCCCACTAGGGATCCACACCTGAAGGCCAATATGCCTAATGGAATCTTAGCAAAAAATATGCTCTTCAGAGTGCTTTTCAAGTTATTTAACATGAAAAGGATCTCATTCAAGGAGTTTCACTTAAGAGAAGAGGCATCTAGTTAAAAAAATCTACAGCACATAAATGCTCAAAGCAATTTTTATCAGCAGATACCAGCTTTACCTTATCACCACAATTTCTCTAAACATGGGAGCTTGAAAACAGAAGAGTGAATTGACATGAAGACAGTCTTTGGTGACAAGAAAGAGGCAGTAATGTGACACGAAGAACATCCTTAGGACCAATTTGCTTCTGCACGTCATGATTTAGGAAAATGAATAGGCATTAATGTGAGTAATTTTTCTGACAAGGCAAAATGTGGAGCTGCCAATCCAGGCTAAATGATGTTCAGAATCATGCAACTATATTAAGAGAGAAGGTAAATGAATGGTTTATGCATATAAATTCAGTGTAAGGAAATCTAAGGTAATGAGGCTAGGCAGAATAAAAAAGGCAATGGGAGAGAAGGGAAAAGGAAATATGCTCTCTCTGGCCATATGCTTAGGGCACTGAGCAGGGAGAGAACCAGATGGTGTGGCTCAGACTTTAAAGTATAGTTCTCTGACTTTTAACTCATACATTAAAGCACACTAGATATATAGAATATTTTAGAAGATAGTGCCAATATTTGGCACTTCTTTCCATGAAAATGACAGAAAATATTTAATCTTCTCCTTTTTCTGAACCTACATGTTTTTTGCTTGCTTGAGTTTGTCCATCTATGGACCGGTTACGAACCTCATCCCAGAGCCAGATTTTTGCCTTATCAAGGCTTCTTCAAAAAGATTAAGCTGTTACTCCTTCTAATCTGTAGAAAGGAAAAAAAAATCAAAAAATCAAAAACCACCACCCAAAACACTCAAGAGGGAAATGTCTTTTCTGGTACTTATTCAGAAAACTCTTTGATATGGAAATCATTGGCGTTAACTCCTGCAGCCTCTAGCAGTAACTCAGATAATGTATGCAAATGCCTGGACCCGTGGCCCACTGGGATCAGGGTCTAAGGTGCTTGCCCTTCCTCTCATCCTTTCCCTCTTCTCTCTGGCAGTAGCCGACTCTGCCGGCCAGCATAAGGACTGTACTTGAGCAAGACCCGATAAATCTCTGCTGCCTGTTATCCCAGGAAGGACCTGTGTGCAGGCACCGCTGCAGAGAGCAGACATGGGTGTCAGAACCTGAGGCCATCAGCATGTCTGCTTAGACACATGGAAAAAAGGGGAAATGCTGCATTACCAGCAGATGAACTGTCAGCTGGCTCATTTGCTGACTAACCTGCTGTCCTGAGGGACACCTTGGCTTGTCTGTCATCACTAATGCTCCAAGATGGAGCAAAATGAGCTGTGGTGAGACTAGCCCTGCTCACACACATACCCCTGGAAGTGTGTGTGAGCCACCCTGAGAGGGCAGGAGGGGCTGCCCACAGCACCCGCGGGGCTGGCACGCAACACGGTCACTGCAGGGTCACTGCAGGGTCACTGCAGGGTCAGCAAGGGGACAGTAAGGTCAGGGCACATGCGCTACTGCTGCATCATTGCAGCTGCTGCAGGCCCTGCTCTGGACTTTTTCTTCTTTTTTGCTGATTCTGAGGATTTATTTTCTTTTCCAGAGGGTGGTTTTTGCACTCCTGTTTGGTGCTCTATCCATTGTAATTGTTCTCATTACATAAAGCCACAGTCAGACGCTGTTCTTCCCTTTCAGGCCCATGGGGCTGGGCAGACCCAAACCACTTTGGTTTAGAGTGGTAAGCTTTCATTCTTCTTGATTTGTCCTATTGACCCCCATCCCACACATAGACTAATTATTTTTGTCTCTGGGACCTCGATATTTTGTGGTCAAAGGGAAATGTATTTAATTTCATTAGGGCCAGGTTGGTAAATGTGTCCAATGTGAAGAACATATAAGAATGGTGTCCACAGTCAGCCATCCAGGGGAAATTAAGAATAGACAAAGATATATATGGCACATCCCCTGAGCGCTGTCCCCACCTCCACCTATTTTCCACTCAGAGAATTTCCTGAGCCTAATGCAGTTTGCCTATTTAGTCACCTTCAGGAGATTTATCTTCCAGCTACTTGTTCAGGCTTTCAGATGTGCCTCTACCTAAACTTTTTGTATCCACACCCCTCAGTCTTTTGTGGGATGCAGAACAGCAAGGCTGTTATTTGGTGAGGCAGTGCTGTGCTGGGGAACAGGTTATGCAAGCATATGAGCTACGCATTTACTTGCCTAAGGTGATGAATTTCAATGCATTGGAAGTTTTTTAAACCCATCTAGAGCAACAGCAAGCTGCCTCAGAGTCAGAGTCTGCAGCAGGGAAGAAAGAGACTCCTAGAGAGTGTCAATGGTCAGACACACTTCTGCAGGCAGGAAAGGTTGCCCTGTTTTGCAGTGTGCCCAGTTATATCTGTGCCTTTCCTTCATCACCTCCAGGCACTTGCAGCAGCATTCAACACCATTGTGTTTCAAAGTTATAAACCCCCACACCCCTTAAATATCTTTTCCTGGTTGAGAGAGAAACAGCTACAGAAACTCTAAAGGATTTCACAAGCAATTCAGTCTGAACCAAAATGACCACATAATTCCTCAAGATACTGAGGTCAGATTTCAGCAACTGTCTTTTCTCCACCTGAGAGGAGAAGAAGTAGAGAGAAGACAAAATTTTAAAATGGAAATAATGAACATCAGTGATTCCAACCCCTCAGAGCATGCTGGTACCCATATGATGCTGCAGAGCCCTCAAAGCAAAGTCGTTCCTCACACCAATGGAAGCAGGTTTACACCAGAAGGAGCTCACCTGAAAATCCCATCTGGCATTAAAATGATAACATATAAAATGGTGGCTCTCCATGTTGTAGTCAACAAAGTGTTCCTGGCAGATCCAGTAAATCAAGACAGATGCAAGAAAACTTGGATTAGCTGCAAGACCCTCTAAGCCACCAATGTCATGGGTCTGATGGAGGGATATACCTGCTGAGGCTTCCCTCTACTCTGTGGAGGATGAGGAGGGACATTGTTTTGGGCTCAGCTGTACCCAAAACAATGCCTTTCATCAGCTCAAAATAAGAAAACCTGCCAGAGAACACTATTGCGTAGAATCAAAACTTGGACACTTTCTCCCCCTTAAATTAGGTGCTCTTCTGGGATGGAGAAGACTGAAGAGCTGACATGGAAATTAATTAACTTCCTTTACAAATGCAATGATTTAATCCAATCTCATCAGAGGAGAGGGTACTGGTCAGATAAACCCAAGAAGGGAAAACCAGCGACAGAAATCTGTAGCAAACCTGACATCACAATTCCACGACTAAAATTCACTGAACACAGTGTGCCTGGGGCATATAGACAGTAGCAAMWAAAAAAAAAAAAAAAAAAATATATATATATATATATATATATATATAAGGAAAGTTTAGGCTGTGCAAAGAAAGAATACAGATAAGCAATGCCATCGTCTCCCTTTTTAAGGGAGACAGCGGCTGCTCCCAGCAGCACTTTTGCCTTCACTTCCACTGCAACTCTTGCAAGACTCCCCCTTGCACATTACCACGGGGCTGAAAGAGAAAGTGCCCTTCCTCCTGCCTAGAGGAGGAGGAGGAGCTGTCAGCTGACAAGGCAGGGGAATTGCTTTGGCTTTATGCAGCAAACAGGGGGTGGTCTCTCTCTAAACCTACTGGTGCCCTCCCTACAGCAGCTGCCACCCACTCCACCAGACATGGCTGAAAATTGGACTGTTCAATCAATTTATTTTTTTTTTCTTTTGTGTCACCATCAGGTAGCTCACTGCTATGTTCTACGTTTTAACCTCCACGGTCAAGTTGTCCACAAAAATTTGCACTCACAGAGCTGAACAATGGTAGTAAAATCATTCCCCACCACACTTTTTTAGTCTGAAAAGGCTCCTCTCACAAGGATCACAACATGTAGATTATAGCAGTTACAAGGAATAACGGAGATGGCTTAAGATTTTTTTATCTTATTTTTTTAAATGGAGAGAGAGCAGTAAGCAGAGATGTTTAGCTTGGAGCACACTTCCAAATTTCTCCCCAGGCTGTACAAGCCCAGCCTCACATGCAGTGTGGGGAGCTGGACAAGAAGTGCCAGTGTGAGAAGCACACTCTGAGGTAGATGCAGGAAAGCAGGCAGCAGCTGGAGCTTACCATGTAACATTTCACACCAGTTAGATGATACCTTTGTGGGTTGTCACATCTGCTTATAGTATGCCAAGGCTTTTTTCTATGAATACCTACAAATATTTTGTCTCATAAGATGGGCTGTCTTCAATTGTATCCTCTCTTCACAGCTTTAGTGAATTTTCTTTTTAAATTTTGAAAACCCCATTTTCTGCATAGAAACAGGACATTTTGTTACTGTGCTTTGGTCTCACCACACTTTTGCTCAATCAGAGATATTTCACATGGGTTTGCTTTCCCAGCTTTGATTGTTTAAGCTCCTTTCTGCATCAGGTTATACATTCATGCATTGCCTTTCCTTTACCATGAAAAGCAATTGGGCATATGACAAGACAGCCTTGTGAGATGCTGTGTCATAAGAGAGTAGTTTTTATGCTCTTCCTAGTCTTTGAAAAAGAGAAAAAATATTCAGAGCAGAAAATAACATGAAAATGAAGTTAAAATAATTTTCTGGGTAATTTTGCTCTTCAACAACTCTAATTCATTGCTGCATGGTTTATTCAGAAACAAAAAACAGGACCAATGGGTGGGGAATTTGGAAGACCCAGGACAAAACATGCTGTTTGCAAGACTTGGAAATGCAAGTGACAGGTGATACTTGGTGAAGCACTGAGATACATGCTTCAAGCTCAGAACTAGACAGGGACTCTGTATGGAAACCATCCTGGTCTCCTTTCAGAGATGAGGTACAGAAATTTGCAACTAGGGCAAACAATCTGGGTGTCCTTTAGCAGTTGAGTATGACATCGTGAGGTAACATGTTCTCCACCGCAATCACAGACCGTGAACTTCCAAAAATTATTCAAGACAGAGGAAGCACAATGCCCTTCTGGAGGGTAGAAAATTAGGACATCGAGGGATCTCAACACAGCCAAGACCAGCAGTCAAACTGCACCGAAGCCTTCTCAGCCATCCAGAGACCAGTTCTGTGGGATCAGTGAGAGCTCAGTCAGGGTCTCTTGTGTGCCAAGTGAATGGGGAAGGCTTGACTGCTCAGCAAACAGCACAGGAGACACATTAATAATCTCTGCCTATGCGGGGCATTTGAAATCTACACCCTGCCAGACACTTTGTCTGTGCATGACAGGTTCCTCCAAGGTAAACCTGGGCTTGACACAACCTGCAGGTATTCCCTGTGTTGTGATTGGAAGGGGAAACCCCATATTCTTCATGAGGGGATTGCTATGGATGTGCAATGGTATTGTTCTGTGTGTACAACAGAGGCCATCCATGTAACTTCTGTCATTCTTTAGGCAGCAAGGAGGCCTAAACATGCAGATCCACAGAGCTGACTGGCCCTGAGTTGGCCACCAGACATTTTTTAAGACAAAGTTTCATCTCTTATCAGTTATCACAGCCCTGCTGATAATGGGGTCATTTCAATTTGCATTAACAGAAGATCCTATTTAGATTTAATTACAGATTTCCTACACTCATGCCTGTGGTGGCAGGGACAGGATATTCAGGGATTTGGGGAGTAGATCAGAATGTGGATGTTGAAGCAATTTTTGCATCTCAGACCCACCTCCTGCAGCAAACAACAGAATGCTCATTCTTGCTGACACACACGGGCTTTAGGTTCTTCCCCTGAGGAGCTAACTCATTTCTCACAGGAAAGACAGATAGGATCATGTGCTTTGAGCATTTATGGATGCTTTATTTTAAAGTGCTGGTCTTCCCAGAAACAACACAACCCTACAGAAATCCAGCCTGAAGTCTTTCAAGTCTTCTGGGGTTAGTGTATCCACACCTGATGGTAGATACCGGCCAGCTTGTACGCCCAGATAGGATCAAAAAGGTGTCTATAAACCAGTAGAAGTGTTAAGCACAAGCAGGAACAGTACAGTAAATACCTGACAAACAAAAACACAGAGCACCTGCAACAAGAGAAAAAAAACAAATGTACAAAAAAACTACCAAGACTCAAAACCAAAAAAAACCCAAACCACTGTAAAAAAAGCTCTATTAATATTAAAAAGTATTGGCGTGTATTATCTTGTAATTTTTTGCCCTGGTCAAAGTAGAATCCTTGCTTCCCAATGCTGGCAGTATTATCATGGAGCCCATCTTGGCAAGAGTTTTAACATTTAACAGTGGCTCTGATGTCAACACATAAGAACACAGAGCAGAGAAAATGAATACTATCGTATTTTACAGGTGGGCAGCTGCAGCCTAAAGGGAAGAAATTTGCCTGAGGTCATGGAAGGTTCATTGTTAGTCCTGTCAGTGCTCTTGGTCTGCACCACTTCTCCATTGTTTTGTTCAGATAAACCCTGCAGGGCTGTTACGTGCTCCTTTTGGAATACTATTCCCACAGGTGAATGCTCCATGTTGGCAGGAACATCTTCCTGATGTGAAATGCTCAAATTTAAGAGGGAATGAAGGTTCACAAATTAAAAAAGCCATACGCGCTTGCTAATTGTGCTTGGTTGTGCACCAATAAAAAATGCTTCTCTCTCCTCAGGAAGGAAAAAAACCAATCCATTGATCCATTTTCTGGACAACTGTCTGCAAGATGCATCTTACAGCTTCCCATGATACAGAAGCAAAATGAAGGTTGCTTTCCTTCTACAAAGGCACCACAAGAGTACTGCAGAAAGGACATGTCTTGGGAGGCACTCCTGCCAGTGCGAGTGGAAAGGGACAAAGAAAATGAGCCACAGTTGGGGAGTCTCACACCTTCACCAAATAATCTATAAATAGCTATAATAGCAGATTCATGAGGAAATTTACCCGAGGGCCAGAAGAGTGTTTGCACCCTGATTATCTCAGCCTTCTGCTCCACTAAGTTTATACACACACCACTCTACACTTGCAGCACATTTCTTTTTGCTTATATTGTTTTTCCCATGATGTCCCAGCACCAGACTGAATGTTCTTATCTCCGTGATGCTTCAGGTGTAACTAAGCAAGTGTACATCCAATGAGAACATTTTACCTACCCAAGACAGAAGCAGATTTTTTTTAGGTAGCTGGTCATGGATTTCTTGTTCTAGGAAGGGAAGAAAAAGCCATGAATCACTTTGAAATAAAGTTTTCTGACTTCTAGGACAGAGAATATTGAAAAATTTGTAAGGGTTTGCACACTAAAAAAAACTGAGCAAGAAGTGGAGAGCCTGAGACAGAGGAGATGAGTGATACAAGGAACTACTGGGGCTGAAAAACTCCAAAATCAATCTGATTAGACAAGGAGCTTGAAACAAAGAGAGATGGAGTGCACCCTGCAAGTGTAGATGTAAAGGAAGGAATGCAGTTCTCTTTTACCCTTTTCACCATAGCTGTCTTCTTGGGGGGAGGGCTGTCTTCTGGGGGGCAGTTGCATTTGCAGACCTTCTCTCTTTCTTGGCTGTGGAGAAAAAGAAATACCATTAGAGATTGCAGGTAGCTCGGCTCATTGCAAGTGATCATTAATGAAAACAATAAAGTTACAGCATGAGGAGCACCTGTAAGCTAATAGATGCTTTGGTTGTGGAGAAGAGTTTCTTACTGCTTCTTGTTATAAAGGTACTTGCATTTAAAAGTATCTCACAGCAACAGCATAAATGGTAAAGTCTAGATTGATGGTAAAGACCAGCAGTTCCTTTGGGAACTTGGTAAGAAATATTATTCCCTCCTTCCCAATTCCCTGAATCTTAAATCTGACATTTCTAGACTGCACATGTTTCAGTTTCTTCAGTCTAAAAGTACATGTTGCTATGTTTCATTTTGAACCTCTCTTTGCTTGGACTAGGTGGGAGAATGGACCTCAAGAGCATGGTGTCTGAGGACAGTCAGCTTTCAAAGAACATCTGTCTGCAGCAGCCCCCTGGGCACTGGAGAATCCATAAGGATTCCCAGGATGGAGTCAGCCTTTAGGAGCAGCAGCAAGGACAAGGAGAGGCACACACACTGAATTTTGAAGCCAAGCACTCATATCATCTTAACAGTCAGGATCAGGATTTTTTTTTCTTGCCATCTTTTACTGCCAGGCTGCTCAAACTCCCTCTTCCACCAGAGCACATGCCTTTTATCTTGTGTATTCTTTTTCATCTTCACCTCTCTTTACCTGCTTCCCGCTCCCAAGGTTTCTATTGGAGTCTGCAATTCCTTTGTGTTTTTTCTGTTAGCAGAAAGAAAGAGAATGATTTCCGTCATGATCATTTCAGGGCTGTTATGCTGCACATCCCTTTGCTGTGTGTTATCCAGCCATCTATAGAGAGCCTCAAATTTCTTGTGGTGGAAATATTGTACCTTCTCATGTGCTTGTAAGCACCTAAATGGGGAACCCTTTACACTTGGCATGCTTCCATAGGAATAACTGAATTCATGGATTCATCCAGTCTTGTGTAACAGGAAAAACTGGGCAATCCCGAAGTTGCCATATAGTGGAAAGAGAACATATCAATAGCATAGAGCTAACACTATTTAGATTGTTTTATTGCAGGAAAGTATTGGTATTATTGGGTTTCTCACATCAAACAAACTACCATAGTGACAGGGTAAGATCTGGCATTGTCTTCTCTGATGACATTGCCTGTGGAAGCCCTACAGTAAATAAAATAGATCTGTAGTGTTAGACCAGGTGTGGGGATATCTGTACTATTGCAAGCACTAGATTTACTCCAAAATGCTTGTTGTTATAAAGTTTATATTATCTTTCAGCCTCTGTCCTTACAGTTAATGCAGTGCATACATAAAATATCATTGCACTGCTCTTCTCTGCAGAACACAGAGTACAAAATTGAATCTCAAACCACTTCAGAGAACTGAAAGAGGAGCTTTTGAACTGGGCTCATAGTTCCTGCTGGCACATTGTACTTGGAGCTTAATTTGGGAGTGATTTCTAGAGGGAATACTTAACCCCTCGTGTTTTCTGGAGTTGGAGGATTTCTGCACTGCTGTGCAGTTGGGAAACGGGAGAGTATGAGTGAGAAACCCAGTGATGGGCTCTGTATTTAGATGTGGTGTTTTGAAATTCAGAGATCCTATGTAACCCTGTTGCTTAAAGGAAATTGCAGTCCGGTAGTGAGGTGAAGGGGGAGCATGGTTTAAGTATCACTTGAAGTCTGGCCTTGAAGAGAGAGCACTTGCTCTGAAAATAAGTGTGTAGCTGCAGCCTTTGCTGCTGCTGTTCAAGCTGTTGCTTTTGCTTCTTATTCTGCAAAGTAATGCCATAAACCTGCTACAGCTTATTAGGAAAGAGAATTGAAATTAATATGCAGGATATGCCCTAGAACTTCGGTTTAACTGAGTGAAAGATAAGCTACTCCTGGAATCTGCTGAAAAATGAGATGGGACTTTCCAAATCCAAATTTCATTTACGTTTCTGTGGTTGGGTGATTATGTGACAGAAAAGGAAGCTGTTCTACATAGATATGAGGTGCTTGTTTGATGCTGCATAAACCGTATTAACCTAGAATCAATAGCATGTGCTTCACGTATGGCTGATGTGGAGAAACTCTGGATACTATAAAAAAGAAACCCAGAATAGAGGGCATTGCTAATACTTACAACCCAATTAGTTCAGAGTGCTTGAGCTGCTTGTACAAATGGCTTATTTTTATCTTCATGTCCTTAAAAGTTCAAAGAAAAGCAAACAATCTTAGTATTAGACTATCAGTCTGGTGTGCAATAAAAGTCAAGTTGGTGTTTATTAGGATGAGCTCAACACGAGTGTTACCCGTGCAGTTATTATATCCTGAATTCCCAAACTGGCTGTGATAGAAATCTGCAGGAATCTGCCCTCCTGGTATTAGCTTTAAACTGCAGTGGCTTTGTGGATGACTTATCTTCCCAGTAATACAAGATTACTTGTTTTTAAAAAACTCTTGCTGGTTTGCAGGCTGTGGTCTGAAAAACTTCTAACACAAAACTTCTCAGTGCTGCATTATTTTAGTATCCTGGAGACTATGGCAGGCCTGCCCTTCACACTTTTGCCTCTGTTAGATCTGACTATTGCATCTCTGTTTCATACCCTTGTAATTACTTTTATTAAAATTAATCTAAAATGGTGATGGTCCAGACAAAGAAGGAGCTTGTACTATGGTATGCAACAAGATACCTTAAAGATTTTTTCCTGCTGTAGGACTAATTTCTTTCCTTCCAATATTCTGTTTTTTTCCTAAAAATCAACAAAAACCAATATAGCTTGTTAAGGGAGAAGTTTTAATACTAAAAGTACTGTTGGTTAAATTTTCAGTGTAAAGTACTGAAAAGCTACAAACCAGCACTTTCTATCCATCAAATATTTATCAGAAGTGAAGATTATCTGATCACACTGCATGCTTGACAGTCTTTGTAACCCCAGAAATTGTGGCTGGTATCAGCAGTGAGGGAAAACCTTCAAACCATGGATATAAAATTCCGATCTGTTTGGGGAAAACAGGCAGCAGGATAGAAGACAGAAACTGAAGGCGGTGTCCACGCTGAGATAAATGCTTGGAGGGTGCCTATAACTTTTATCAGACACAGAGGATCTACATGAGCACTGGGAAGGCATTTTTTTTTTCATTACCAGCAGGAATTAAAGCCCTGCAGTGGCTGTGTTGTGTGTCAAGCCAATGGCTCACCCGGGATCAGTGTCACTGCAGAGTCACCTGCAGCCCTGCTCAGCTGTGTGAGCTCACACTGAGGGGATGGTGGCAGGGGGACAGCTGCCTGTTCAGTCACGGCCTTGGACAAGATGCCACTTATCAGCCAAGAGTCCTGGCTCTTCTGTCACTGCAAACCCCGCGAGAGGCTCAGTGATTTGTGGGATACAGGATACCTTGAGCGGAAAAACATCCTCAGGAGCTGGGGAATGAGGGAAAGGTCTGTGTGTGGTGGGAGAGGAGAAGAGTATGGGCCGCCAGGGTGCCCTGGCAGTGATGGGGAGCAGCACCTCCCATCCCTGTGGGCACAGCCCATAGGTAGAAGGAAGGGGTTCTTGCCCTCCATTTGGCACCCATTAGACCACGTGTGGATATCATGTTCCCCTGGCACCTGATGGATGTCAATGAACTCCCATAAGAGTGACCAGGACGATGGAAAGGCTCTATCCCTGGGGATTTTACAGCCCAGCTGGATACAACCAGGAACATTGTTCTCTGAGCTTTGAGTGGGAGGTCAGACCAAAGACTGCCCCCACTCCCAGTCCCTTCCCACCTGAAACAGTCTGTGATCTCATGACTCTGCTGACTCATAAATCAAGATGTCTTGGTTTATGCAGGCTTTTCCTGTTTAAAAGTGTTGCTTTTCTGTGGCCTTGCATGAAATCACAGACTCATGCGCCATTTCAAAACTTTGCTGTAGATTTTGTTATGACAAGTGCTCGCATTTAATTGTTTTGTTGGGAAAAAGATCAACTGTTCCTACTGCACAGAAAGAAACAATCAGCCAGTCAAGGGGGGGGGAGGCAGGAAAATTAATTTGTAAGGCAAAACAGTCTATTTTCTTTAGCACTGCACTTTTCCACAATCTTATGATGATTGAAGGAATAAGGAGGATTTTACTTCTAGAAGCCCAATTTAAATCCCAGCTGTGTGTTTAGAAACACAAGGCACCTTCCACTGGAGGGACAAATTAAGGTGCTAGCCACCCTCATGCTTGTATTTGTTTGTGGGGTAAAACACAAGAAAGCCTATTTTCATGAAGCCATGGTTGAATCAACAAAATAGGAGATTAAGAAAACGTACATCTGAAAACTGGTCAGGAACCAGATGATATTTGTGAAAGAAAAGTGGGCTGTGTACGTCTCATTGTGGGTAACTGCGTGTCTTGGGGCCAAATAATTTGGAATCCACCTTGAGTAGTATCAGAAGGACACTCAAACACTCAGTAAGCCACAAACTTGACTCTGCTGTGACTCATCCATGTTCTCAAGACATCCTTGCACTCAGAGACAGCAGTGACAGGGGAGTTTTGTCATGCCAGTGACAGCCGGCAAAATCTTTGCAGTGCCAGTGCCTGGACAGTTTCACATCACAGAGCTGTCCTGACCTGATCTTCATTGCTCTGGGTACAATTTTTAATCTATTTTAAATTATTTTATGGTTGGCCCTCATAGTCTTTTGTCACAAATCATGCCTGTTTCTTTCTTCACAAGACCATTTCATACCTCTATAAGTCTCCTATTCCTTTCTTCCAACCTTTTCAATGGCTCCACCAAACTCTCCTGTGAATAAAAAGGGTTAGCAGTGGGTGAGGGTGGACAAAGTGAGACACAAGGCAGCCACAGGGTTAGTGAGATGGGAGACCAAACACAAGGCTTGATGTAAGTTTTGCATGTCTCAATACCTAGCTATAAACATTCTTAATGTTAATTATGCCCTTCAGTTTTAGTTCTTTCAGAAAAAAAAAAAAAAAAAAAAAAAAAAAAAAAAAAAAAAAAAAAAAAAAAAAAAACAAAAAAACCTCCTAAATCAAATCCTTCCTATGCCAGTTATTTGGGTTTTTTTACAAACAAGAAGAGGGAGGAAGTGTGTGTATGTAAGTGTATGTTCATGAATTCAGCCTACAATCTGTTGCTTGCTGCAGTTAAATGCAGAAACCATTGGAAGAGCCAGCTGAGCAGGAAAAACGTTCTCCTGTTTGTTCTTACCAGCAGCAGCAAATCTAGTCCCTACTGTTCTTGTGGTTTTGTCTAAACTCAAGAGCTCATAAACAAGGAACTGGGTTTTTCCTTATGTGTGTAAAACACCTGGTGTACCAAATGCTTTTCCTGATAATCAAATCATTAATAGCAGGATAAGTTATTATTTGACTACTTGCCTTCAAATTATTTGCATTCTCTGAACACAGAACGTGTTGATGCTTGATAAATTTATATTCATGGAATACAGGAATCTAAAAATTTAAATCAAATATATGTCACGACAAATAAAATAAATATACATTATCAAGAAAAAAAAAAAAAAAAAAAAAAAAAAAAAAAGCAGTGAAAAGTAGAGGTTTTCCTCCATTCTCTTAATACCAAGATTCTTGGTTCTTTAGACATGTGTGTTTCTGTTCAAAGGAAGTGACACAGTATTTCCTTGTGAACCCTTGTTATGAAATCAGCTTGCAAAAGAGTGTAAAAATTTCTAATTGTCTTTGCAGGAACAGCCATTTTAGTTATGCCTCCCATCAAGGACATGATTTTCAAAATATGCTGGTAACATTAAAATAACAATAGGTGTCATTTAAGAACACTGGAAAGATGAAGGCTATTTTCAAGGCAAGTCCTTAAATACTTTAAAACCTATTTGGCATTATTTTCCAGTTGTCTTTAATTACAAGGAAATTACAGTATTTCGAAAGCACATAATGTGCGTACATTCCTTTTCTGCAATTAGCTAAAGTAGAATATTGCCTGGTCTCACAAGCTGTCGTGACATGGTACTCTGGGTGAATATTTCTGTGTGTGATTGTATGCATGCTCTGTACCCTTCTGTGCCCAAAAACACATGAAAGAGAGGGTCAAAGCCATTCTGAATCACCTGGAAAAATTATGCAGTCCAAGTGACTTGGCCCCAGTTTCACCATGAACCAGACCCTTTTGCAGTCCCCATCCTACCTCCTTTGTCTCTCTATCCAATTCTTTCTTGTCCACTGGACAAGTGAGGAATGTAACTCTTTTCTGTCCCTTTTTGGTCCTTGGGGGCACAGCTGGTGTCTGAAAACTACAGAATTACAGTGTCAGGTGAAGGGTTGCAGCTTGGCCCACCGTTCTGGTTGCATGAAAACAGGAAAGGCAGGAGCAAGAACACTGAAACAGAAATCCAAATTTCACCATACCTTTTGCATTTCATTCTTGCTTCCCTATGTTTTTTGTTATTACATGAGATGATGATAAAATAACTGAATCAAGCCCTCTAATGTAACACCAACTTAATAATATTTTTGACCAATGAATGGTTTTGATGAACTTTCCAAAACATTTTATTGCATTCACATTTTTCTGCACTTTTTCATTGTTCAACTCGGCCAAGAACTAAGTGCACCAAGATATATAAGGAACAACCTTATCTCATATTTTATGTAGCAGAACAAGAAAAAGGAAGCTGACAAAAACTCAGAAAGAAATTAGGTTTTCCTGGTGAGACTTGAGCAGCCTGGGAAATACTTGTACTTCTGCTCAGGCCTGCGTTACACCTGAAAGTGTCTGCCTCACAACCTTATCATGCTAAGTACTCTAAAAGCTGTTCAATAGAATCACAAAATCACAGAATCATAGAAAATGCTGAGTTGGAAGAGACTTATCAGGCTCATTGAGTCCAACCCCTGGCCCTGGGCAGGTCACCCCAGGAGTCACACCAAGTGCCTGAGAGCATTGTCCAAATGCTTCTTGAAATCAGACAAGGTTTGGTGCTGTGACCACTTCCCTGGGGAGCTTTTTCCAGTGCCTGACCACCCTCTGGGTGAAGAACCATCTTCAGGCCATTCCCTCAGGTCCTGTCACTGGTCATGAGAGTAAAGAGATCAGTACCTGCCTCTCCTCTTCCCCTCATAAGGACATTGCAGACTGCAGTGAGGTCTCCCCTCAGCCCCTTTTCTCTTCTGATCAAACTAAGTGACCTCAGCCACTCCTCATATGGCTTCCTCTCCAGATTCTTCACCCTCCTTTGGACATCCTTTGGACAGCTCAATGTTTTGTTTATATTGTGGCACCCAAAGCTGGCCCCAGCTCTCACAGAGGTGAGGCCACCCCAGTGCAGAGCAGAGGGGACAATCCCCTCCCTTGCCCGTCTGTGCCTGATGCCCCTCAGGGCACAGTTGGCCCTCCTGACTCATGCTCCACTTGCCATCGACCAGGACCCCCAGGTCCCTTTCCTCGACACTGCTCTCCAGCCCCTCATTCCCCATCCTGCACACACAAACAGGGTTGCTCTGTCCCAGGTGCAGAATGCAGCACTTCCCTTGTCAAACTTCCTAAGGTTGGTGATTTCCCAGTTCTCTGATTTGTGGAGGTCTCTCTGCAGGCCCTGTCTGCCCTCAAGGGAGTTGACAGCTCCTCACAATTAATTGTTATTTGCTATCTGCTTGCTGTAGAAGGCAGAATAACAAGGGAATTTGCTTGGGTTGCACTCACCTTTTCAAATGTCGGTTTTCACAGAGAGGCTGCTTGTTTTCATCAGGAGGTTTGGAACTCATCTTGCTGAGATTTGTCTTTGCACTCTGTGGATGAGGTCACATCTGAAAGCAGTATCTCCCTACAAAAACATTGCACAGAAAAATCTGTTGTTGCACACAAAACACTATGCCATGTCCCATCTCCTGCAGAGCTGGAATGAGATGCTCAGGTGGACTATATAATTTGCTCTCCCAGATTTTTCATGTCTGACAGACTTCACAGTGGGTTGTCTCTTATATGTTTGCAATACCAGATTTTTTCAGATGTTGAGACAGGCTGGTACAAAACCAATCTCATACCAAGCTCTAACAGAGCAATACAATTTGTTTCATAGGGCTGACTGCTATAAAACTGGAAAATACGAACACAAAAGCACTTAGCTCTTTTTCTCATTTTTAAGCCACAGTAAGTCTGATTTTAATTTTGGTACTGTAACGGTCGAATTTATCACTATTTCCATTTTTATACAGCACATTTGGGCATAAATAGGCTTGAGGCCATCATACAGGATATAAGGGGCTCAGCCACAAAGGGCAGACCCCATTCAGGCTGTGGCTAGGAGGTTGTCACAGGCACAGGACTACATGCCCAGGCTGCAAGGGAAGAAGCTGCAGCAGCTCACTCAGCCCCTGCTCAGCAGGAGAAAGTACTGGGGGAGGCTGTGAAACAATTTAATTTTTTTTTCCCTTGATCCTAAGCACACAAAGCTCTGCTAAAATTCTGCAGAGTCTTTCAAGGACAAAGCAGTCTGAAAGAAAGGAGCTTTTTGGAGGTATTTCCCACGGATAGCTCAGCCACCCTATTTATATAGCAAACGGATTGAACTCTTCCTCTGGCATTCACAGCAAGGATGACAGATATAAACTGCAGGAGAGATTTGGGACAGCTTCCCTTCTGAGTGCTGCAACTGCTTGGCTGCTGCTGTGGATGCTGAGGGTCCCTGGGCAGGACTGGGGGCTGTGCAGTTGGGCACAGAACCAAAATCCCTCCACTCGCTCCAAATGAATGAATGTGGTTTTGGGTGAGAGACAAAAGATGGATGTGTACGCAGGGTGGCAGAGGAAATGTAGGTGCCTGAGTCCAACAGTGAGAAACCTCTGACATAAAAAAAAATTTTTATTGAACACAAGAACAAGCTGAGAACAAAGATAAAGGAGGTTTCACACAACATCTCTAAATGCAGGATTATCCCAATTAATCTAGACACTCACACTTTCATCCTAGGGAGGATGACACCCCACACCTTCTCCTCTCTCTAAAAATTGCATTATTTCATTATTTAAACTGCTTTATGCACCTTGAATCTTCCCGGTTTGGCCACACAGGCAGAGAAACAACCTTGGATTTCTACAAGTTTGTTTTCTGTACTACCCTGTAAATGTTTGCACTGTGGAGGGGAGGAAGTGGAGGTCCAAATGGTCTTGAAACATGCTTGTACCCTGCACCATATGTCACCAAAATTCACCCCTGTGAGACAAAAAAGGAGAGGGACCAACATGGCAAAAACACACCAAAGAAGTTCCAGAAACCTTTTCTACATTTTCAAACCATTCTACCAGCGAGACTTACTTACAGATCACCCAAAATGTTGAACTCTGTGCTCAAAACAGAAGAAAACCATAGCAAATTAAAAATTAAGAAAAACATGGAGTAAAAAGTAACAGCTAGAATTAGAGGCTGGTCAGCCTTACTGATGATGAATTCTTTTCCAAGCATGGTTCCATTTATCTTGGGGTAATAATATCTTGGGTACCGTCCAAGCACCAGGGTAGGGTGAGGTGGTGTAAAATAATAGTTTCTTACTTAACAGATACTACTCAGCATCTTGCCATTGTATTTTTCCAAGGAGGATCAGTTTTGCTCTCAACAGAAGAAGCCCTGCCATCACCTCTGCAATGGCACTGTCCCAGGTGTGGCTTTTGCTGCTGTGGGTTTGGTGGAAGTGGGTTAAATTTGCCAGTGTCCTGGATGGAAGGGTATTTCCCCCATGGATATGGCAGAGGGGTGAGAGCTGCGCAGTGGGGCTGAGCGGGACAGGCAGGGCTGCTCCTCCCATTGCCCCCTCAATCCCACTATGGCTCTCAGCCCCACTGCCTCACCTGCAGGGCTTTGCTCTCAGGGGCCTCATCCTCTGGCAGCTCACAGAGCCTGAACCCTCCATGCATCCCAGAAGGTGTAAAACCTGTTGATTTGGGCTCATTATTTTTCAGGTTTGTTTTGAAATCTCTTCCTCCTGATGGTCATTCCCTCAGGTACTTGTCCCATCATTGGCACGATCAGTCCCTGTTGCAAAGGCTGTATAAAATTTCACTGTTTGGGTTTGTCAGCAAAGCAGCCAGACTGCTGGGGCAGAGATGCAATCAATTTTGTAACTCAGGGCTGCTTCATATTCAGGACCCAGTTCAACAAAGCACTTAGGCAAAGGAATAATGACCAGCTTGAATGGGAATAATAGTGCTTAAAGTTAATTGTATGGTTTTAAAATTGGGCCTTATACCATGCCAATCAAATAATTAATCTACTCAATTACAAGCTCCTGCTACCAAATACATGCTCTGGACTTCCTTTACTCAAAAGGGGAAACATGCAGACAGGGCCCTGAAAAGGTTATCAACATTCAATAATAAGACAACAGAGACTTAAAATAATGTTGGCTTGCTCCTTGCTAACTTTTACCAAGCAGAAATTTCAGCATGCCAGTACTTCAGTGACAATCAGTCAAGTGTTTTAACAAGCAAAAAGAATATATATTAAAAGCTAAACAGGCCATTTTTCTCCTCACTTGAGCAAGTCTCAGTAGAAACGGAAAACTGAATATTTTTTGACCTCATGAATCCTCAGATTTCTAGTATGCATCACAGTAGGCCCACCAAAAGTAATCTGAGTGACAGGAGGATTAACTGCACAGGGAACAGCAGGAAAGACAGGATGCTCTCTGCAGCGTGGTGCACATCAGGCTGAAGGCAGTGATTAGAAGAGAAACATCCTTGTGAAGCCAGGTATATTTTTACACGGGCATGGACTGCTAACAGGATCATAAAACAAACCACCTCAGAGCTCTTGCTGACCAGCAAACAATATCTCATTGTGTACTTCTGTATTAGCTTAAGCACAGGATCATCCTAAACTAAATAAGCTGATGAATTTATTAATTAAACCATGTGCTTCTATAGGAGACAAATACAATATCAAAATTTACAACTTTTTAACAAAAGCTGTGTGATGGTCAAAACCTGTGATCCATCTGTGTTTGAAGCAGTTGATACAGCAAGCTGCTGGCTCACGACAGCTTCATTTGCAATGCTGTTGCTGAGGTCTGTTTTGAGCAGCTCAGCTAGGCTGTCACTTCTCAGAGACAGTCTCTGAGGAGCTACAGATGCTAAAGTTAGATGCAGTGCTACATGCTAATGTACGAGATTCAATAACCTGGATCAAATTATCGCTGCAATCCATGTCTGACCAGCTGGCGTTATTTCCACTAGTCCCCAAATTAATTTCTCAGTTTAATTTTAAATGGAAGAATGGTTTTGCTGTTGCTACTGCTGCTGTTTTGGATTCATTGTGTAGTTTGTGTTGGTGCCTCTTTGCATTTTAGAGACACTCTGAGTCTCTGCATCAGCTCCGAGCGATGGGCTGGTGTTGGCCACTGAGTTCTTCTTTGGAAGTCCACTGCCGTGACTGCAAAACAGGAACCAGAGAGCTTGCTCTTGTGGCAATTTGCCTTCAGTGTTTGTTGTGTAAGTGTATGATGTGTTAGCAGGGAGTGGTTATTTTAAGTTCAGACATCCAAAACTTCTCTTCAACAATATTTAGCTATGGACTACAAAATAAGTCTGTCTAAACAAAGACATTGTATAGGTACGTGAATACATGCATGTAGAAGATTAAGGAGACAGAAAAGTATAGCTGCTACCTGAAATACTTTTGTCTTTTTATCCCCTTCTGAGAAGATCCAGAGATGGGAATGACTCCCAGTCTTTCAGGTGAAAGTCATGTTTTAACAAGAGTAGTAGTGAGAGAGAAGCATTAAGACTCTTCCCATAAGCAGGGTGGTACAAAGGGGTGGTGACTGAAGCAGTAATGGTGTAGGAGGTGAGACAAGAGGCCTTGGTAATTAGGAGGATATTGGCTTGGCTCAATTAAAACCAGCAAGAGATACTTCCTTGAGGAAGCATTGTCTTCGCCGCTACCTGAGGCTCTCAGCTCTGTCAGGCAGCAATAGACTCAGCAATGTAC
This sequence comes from Malurus melanocephalus, assembly GCF_030028575.1. Lineage (NCBI taxonomy): Eukaryota > Metazoa > Chordata > Aves > Passeriformes > Maluridae > Malurus > Malurus melanocephalus. The sequence continues at coordinate 121,978 of NW_026623529.1, forward strand.
GAAACGCCGGCAGCGCTGTGGGGGTCCCCTGCTGAACCCCAGTCCTCAAGCACACCCCCAACGACTGCAATTTTAGCAGCTCTAGCTCAGATGAAATGTGTTTAGGTTTAGTGCTCAGCTGACTCGATGGAAAGTATCAGCCTGGTCATCCCTTTCCTTGGCTGTCCTAAAAATATCACTGAAACAGCGTGACTGAAGCAAATAAGGGAGGCAGAGTGCTGAGCATCCCGGACAGATATGGCTAACCCTAACAGCTTGCTGGCAGCTGTAGTGCCAGCACTCCCCCTCTCTGTCCATTCTCCCAACATTTAGAAAATTAGAAATGCTGTCTTCCAAATGGAGGAACTCAGCTTTAAGGAAAAAACTAGACAAGAGAGATTTGGCTTTGCTTTGCTCAAATTTCCCCATTCCTGACTTTTGAATGTCTGATTTTGCAGTCTTGGTGGTGTTATATTCCTGACTTCATGCCTTATTTCTAATTCTTTTTTCTGCTTGTGCTCCTTTAGACGTTATGGCTGTCTTCATTCTTGGAGACAACTCTGCCCCTTTACGGATCATATCCTTCACTCTGAAAGTACAGAGCTGCTACCTTCAATCCCACACAAAGCAGCCCTCCCATCCTTTGGAGGAAGGTGAAATCTTGTGGTTACCACATGCAGGAGGCATCACTTGAAAAGAGCAAGGGTTTCAAGTGTACTGTGGTACAGATATCTGTCCCATATGTGCACCTGAATGGTCATTTATATTTCATTTATACAGAGATTTCTCATTTGTATATGCATAGAAGACCTCAAAATCTGAGTTCATCACTTCTCTGCATCCATCATGGCCCTTCAAAATTCTATTTCATTGTTTATTTAATGGTATTTTTTAAAAACTCTCTGTTGTGTCCAAGTCTGCTCAGAAAATGATGTCTGCCATGAATGCTCAGACAGTGGGTGCCTGCATATTGTTTTTAGTAGACAGTGCTCAAAGTACTACCACTTCTTTTCTATGTGGTTGGAAAGAATCGATTTTCCTTTTGGGGTTTGTTTTTTTCTTTTTTTTTTTTTTTTTGCTTTTTTTTTGGGGGGGTTGAGGCTAGATTTGGTTCCAGATGCTAACGTCTGAATGGAAAGAAAAATAGGGATATTTTTATATCTTGCTTGGATTTTTTCAGCTCAAAGAGTTCCCAGGTACATGTTCCAATGCTTAAGACTGGTAACCTGCCCAGCAGACCAAGACTTCTGTGCTTTTTCCAGGAGTGGAGACAGACAAAAGATAACTCCAACAGATAAAGATTTTGAGTTCCTAGCATTTACAGTTTGCTATGCAAAAGTAAGTCACATACTTCTGCAGGAAAAGAGCTGACATGCTGTAAAATTTCAGCATATCTCTCTTGCTTACAGTGGTTTCACTGCTTCCAGTGTCTAATCTACCTTTCTTCTGTCTAAGCTGCTTCCCTTTTCTCACTGACCAAAGCCTTTGGCCAGGTTTCACTGATTAACAGCTCTGGAAATCTCAAACAGCAGAATTAGATTGTTGCTGCCTCAAAACCGGTTCTCTCTGCCTATGGACAGACTTGCTCCCAAACCTGGCCGCTGCAATAGCAGAAGCAAATGTTTCTTTCTGTTTCACTCCCAGCACGGCAGTGCACAGCACAACAAAATTTGTCCTTCATACACTGCAGTAAATCAAAGTGTTGTGCTGTGAGAAAGGTTCCTTCCTGATATTTAAGGCCCCTTCCAACCCACACCTTTCTATGATTTTTGTGACAAACCCTCCAGAGATTTTTTTGCCGTGGTGGGTAACTCAAGGTTTGAGCAGCTGTTCTTGATCACTTCATGTTGCTCTTCTGACTTGTGGAAGATACAAAAAATACTTTTAAAACAAATCCATGGCTCCTCTGTCTGGTAAAGGTCAGCTAAAATCAACTGTGCTCTATTTTAGCTGGAATTCATTGCTCCTTTTCCTCTAAAAAGGCAATTCATTGGCTTTTCTGAAGAAGTTCAATAATCTTTTCAGTACTCAGATAATCTGCACATAATCCACTAAAGTTTGTTTCTAAGGGAACATAATTCATGAAAAAAAGTAAAAAGACAATGCAAACAAGCTTGACTGTACTGAACACTTGAAGGTGTATGAACAGAAAGAAAATTAGTACAAATTACTGAAGGCATCTCTCTTGTAAGTTGGGATTCCATCTTGAAACTCTTCCATCTCCTTGCATCCTTTCTCAATCTAGATTGTACTGTACTTCTCACAAAACATTCCTGGACTGATAAAGCCACAAAGGACAATGGCTGCTTCTGTCTTTCTTGTCCTACTGATTCTCCACCTCTTCATTGCTCAGATAGATTCTCAGAAATTATGAAGAGATGTTTTCTGATCTGCTCTCAACAAAACACTAAGGATATATGTTTACAACCCCTATTTTCACCAGATGCAGGTGTAGCCCTCACAGCGAAGTGCTGCTGCACAGAGCAGGAAACAACATTTGACTGAAGCCTTATTGGCTCAATCCATTTGAGTCCAGCCACACTTTGATGCTGCTCATGCTTCCTTTTTCACAGTTCAACTGATATTATTCATAGGAGATTGAAAGGGTAGGTCGGATTGCAGCCTGGGGTATGACATAGCTCATCAAGCAGATATTGGGCTGAACTTCTGGTCCACTAATGTGTAGTTTCTGGATTCTAGGAAAAGGCTATGATAACTCAATTGCCAACTTCCACGCTCTGATGTTGTTCTGATTATTAAAACTTTCTGCAACCAACTAGGAGTTAGGAGAATGCCTTATCATGTTCATGTTTTGACCTTTCAAGTGTTGCTGCTGTAGAACCAAAAAAGAATCAAATGTTTCTCATCTAAAAGAATAGGATTGGGAAGAAACAAGAAAGAGAATAAAAAATTGAAAGGTCAGGAGGTGCAGGTCTATTCTTCCCATGAGGATGACCTTGTCTTCACACCTGACCCCATATCCTTTCTCTGTCCCATCTTGCTCCATCGCTATCCTTTATCCTTAATCCTCACCCTGCTGTGTTATAAGAATCTATTTGAACACAAGAACTGGACACTGAATAGAAATGCCAAGAAAGATAAATGTTACAGGGGCTGCATATTTGCTTGAACTACCTTCTCTCTCTTCATGGATCTGTAGTTAGTGGGAAACTTCGTAGAGCTCTGTTGCATTTCTCTGGAAGCAATAGTATGAATCAGGCAGTTTTCCTTGCCAAGATTGAGGAGGCATTTGAAGGCTGGTTTCCTGTGTGAGTTATTGGCATGTGACCATGCCATGGTAAAAAATTACTCCCAAAATTAAACAAATGAGCAACAGCTGTTGGCTTAACTGCTATATATTTTACCACCTACCTGATGGATGCTTCACTCTGGAAGAAGTATGGACATGTCTGTGCCTGCAGGGATGCAGCCTTGGGAGATGTTGCAGCAGAGCTGCCAGCCTCTGTGATGCAAAGAGTAGACTTGACAGTGAGGTTCCATGCCTGACAACAGCCTTCCCCACACATTCACCAGGGCCCATCTGGCAGCCAAAATCACAGAATCACAGAATCATGATCATGGTGTGGCCTGGGTTGGAAAGTGACCTTAAGGATCATTTAGTTACAACTCCTCTGCCATGGACAGGGGTATCTTTCACTAAACCAAGTTGCTCAGAGCTCCATCCACACTATCTTTAAACACTTCCAGTGATAGAAAATTCACAACTTCCCTGGATGACCTCTTCCAGTGCCTCACCACCATCACAGTAATTGATTTCTTCCTAATATCTAATCCACACTTGCTCTCCTTCCTTAAAAGCCGTTGACCTTCGTCCTGTTACTACATGCTCTAGAAAAAGTCCCTCTTCATCTTTCTTGTTGGCTCCTTTCAGGTACTGGATGGCTGCAATGAGGTCACCACGAAGCCTTTTCTTCTCAAAGCTGAACAATTACAATTCTCTCAGCCTTTTGTCATAGGAGAGGTGTTCCATCCCTTTAGATTCACTCCAACAGGTCCATGTCCTTCCTGTTCTGGGGACCCCAGATCTGGATGCAGCACTGCAGGTGGGGTCTCACCAGAGAGAGACAGAGCAACACAATCCCTTCCTCACCCTGCTGGCCACAGGGCCTTGGATGCAGCCCAGGATGTGTTTGGCTTTCTGGGCTTTCAGAAAGCTCGGTGCTCACAGTACACACTGCCAACCAACCTCTCATCCAGCAGCACCCCTAAGTTCTTCTCCCCAGGGCTGTCCTTGATCTGTTCATCCCCCAGTCTGTGCTGATACCAGGGGTAGCCCTGACCCAGGTGCAGTAGCTTGCACTTGATCTTGTTAAACCACATGAAATTCTCATGGGCCCACTTCTCCAGCCTGTCCAGGTGCCTCAGAATGGCATCCCATCCTTCAGGTGTGAAGATGTCATCCACACCACTCAGATTGGTGTAACCTGTGAATTTGCTGAGCATGCACTCAATCCCTTTATCTGTGTCATTAATGAACACTAAAAAAAAATAAATAAATAAAAGAAAAAAAAGAAAAAAAAGAAATTAAGGCCAACCGCATCCTGGACTGCAGTACCAAAGGCATAGGCAGATCGTACCACTCTCTACTCCTACTTCGTGAGAGGCAGCAGAAAAATAAGGATGTGGTTGGTTCTCAGACGTGAATAACTATGGCACAAGATACAATGGATATAAGCTGCACACATGGTAAATTCCAGTTAGATGTTAAGGAGAAGATGTACAGTATGAAGGCAGTTAAACTTCGGGACTAGGACCTGCAGATAATGTGACCTCAATTTTTTGAGATACTCAGACTCCACTGGACCAGGCCTGATGAGCCCCCTGATGTAAGCCGGCCCTGTTTTGAGTGATTGTTTAAAACAGATGACCTCCAGAAGTCCATATCTTGTATCCTGGGACTGTGCAAATAGGTCAATCTTTTTAAAAAAATGGCTAAATCTACATTCCCAGGGAAAGTACAAATTTATTTCTCAAAGGATCAAAATCAAATGCTCAATATAACTGCTGAAGGTGAGCAGCTTCTGAAAAACCTATAGCTGCTTTTGACTTGAGACAAGAGTTACCAGGTTTCACAAGTCAATAGGAGATTTTTTTTTGGAAGCCTTCCTTCCTGCTCCTGAAAGGCCAAATACAGCCTATAGGTTAATGCATGAGACACATTAGGTGAAGAGTAGTCTGATTCTGATTGAGTAGCAGGCTTGCTAAGTAACTTTGAATGAATTGTCTGAAGCCTTTCATGCCTTTTATAGTGCGTAATATAGGACTAGTAGGCTATTACAAAGATGAGACAAATTCAACGGTTTTTAATTTTGGCATTTGGGTGCCATGGAAAGTATTGCTATGCTTCTTGTTTGATGAAAAGTATTACTATGTCTTTTTTACATTGAATTGGCTGTGAGTTTTCGACTGCAGATCACTAAAACCTTACAAGAGTATTTCTAAGATTAACAGGTCTTTGGAAAAACAGAGTCCTTATTAAACCTTGAAAAGAGCATTAGACATTTCTAGGGAAAGTTTTCTATTTTCTCTAACTATTGCTTTTTATCTTGAGGAATCTTAACATGGGGATAGGACAGAACATTTAATGAGCTTTTGGATTTAAAAGTCCCCAAGCATATGCCCTTAATTTGGAAGAAAGGGAACGTCCTTATTCTGAACAGTTTTATTATTCATACCAAAGCTCCTGGGAATGCAGCATCAAGATTTTAAAATATGGGTCTGTCCTACTCTGCTACTTGTTGCATTGCCAGGTTTTTGTAGGTGTTCTGAAATACCACTGATAGAGAATGACTCTTTGAAATTAAATGGGGTCAAGGATTAGTGGCAGCTTTGCGTGTATCTGTGTCGCTCTGACAGATTTCTGGTAGCAGATGCATAAAATGGATACAATTAAGAATAGAGACAACAGTGTATTATAAAGAAGATCTCATAGCAAGCTCCCCCCATAATTTTCTTCTATTCTAATGCCTCATTCTCTGATTTTTAACAAGTTTGAGTCAATACATTTTAATTATAAAAAAAACTGCGGTATGAAAACAGCATATGCAGAGTGGATGGTCACATCTCTCTGGAAGACTGCTGTTTGATAACGAGACAGAAACACTTCAGGAGTACCAGAAAGTTTTCAGCCTTGCAGGCTGCCCAGCTTCAGGGTTGTTACAGATATTTTACGCATGTACAGGGAGGAAAGCTCCCTCAAAGGCTCTCAGATCACCTCTTGGGTATTTTCTGGAAACTGAGCAAATCCTCTTGAGAGGCTGAGTGGCCTTCGTACCACAGGAGGGCAATACCCAGGTCTATACAAAGCCACAAACAGATGTTCCCATATGTTATTTTCACTTTCAGTCCAATTAGCCCTCTTCCTTTCACCACTTGCAAGAAAATACATTTTGCAATAACTGAAAATATTTAACAAGTCTTAAGCAGAACAAGAATAAATTAAACCCCAAAACACATCTTTATCAATGAACTTGATGAGTGAGATGGTGACAACTGGTCCAATCATGCCTGTCTGCTGTTTGTGGTTTACAAGCAATGGGTGGCACTTCAGGAAGCAGACAGAGCTGGGCTGCAGTAGCAGTTCCTCATCAGCACTTCTCTGTGAAGTCCAGGAGTCACACGGAGTGAGGCGACTGTCCTGCTATGCTGCTGCACAGTGGTTGGGTAAGTGCTGCCAAGGTACTCAACAGAGGTACTGAGGTACTGGGGACAGACCAGGAGGAGGGAAATATTACTAAACTCAAAAGAGGAGGCTGCAGATCTGGATGGAGCTTAACAGTTCTTGGTGGGAGGTAAGATTACAGCAGAGCTGGGGGGAAACATGACAGGAGAAAAGTCAAAAGTACTTTGGGTTCTTAGTCCGCTGCAGCAGTTGTGAATGTCACATTTTATGAAATCAGTGGAAGTAAAGTAGAAGTGTATTTTGGGAATCAGCATTGCAGAAAGGGCTGCTGGTCTCCTTTTACAACAGCATCCACACTTTCATAATGCTGTCTGAAATTCATTAAAAGACAAGAAGAAACTGTTATTGGTTTTGCCAATCAATTTTTTATAAAATTATAAGAAGAAAATTTCTGTAATGATTCTACTGGCTTTCTCAAAGGCCCCAGTACTCTTTCATGATGAGTAAATTTTTCAGAATCAGTTCAGATGTTGATCATCTCAAGTCTTCCTTGTAAAAGGTTGCCAGATCTGCCTCCACTGGCACTTTTAAACACTGTCCCCGATGCTCTCAGGCACTCACACAGCTCAGCAATGAAATAAACCTCACCGTGGGCCGCATCAGCAAAAGCCCAGCCAGCAGGTCAAGGACTACAGCTGTCAAGTCAAGGGTGTGATTATTCCACTCCATTTGCTACCTGTTAGCCCACACCTGGGATGTTGTGTCCAGATTCTGTCTTGCTTGTCCAAGACAGACACTGAAATGTTGAGAGTAGCATGATTTCCCCTGCTGGAAATATTCAAGGCTCAGTTTGATGGGACCCTGGATACCTCAGTCTGTATTCCTGCTTTCAACAGGAGGTTTGACAGTAACATCTCCCGAGATCCCTGCCAACCTGGATGCTTTTAAGATTCAACAGCCACAATCTACACAGCCTTGCATATGCCCATTGCTTTCTGCAAAGTCATGCAGAGGTACCAAAACTACCTCTGGAGGAGCTAATCAAAGTGCTGAAGCCTCTAAGCCTGGAAAAAAAATAAATTTGTGATAAATTTGGTGAGGGAGTGTCACTCCAACACAGATTTATCACCAACTACCTATTTAAAACTAGCTTAGATATTTCTACACAGCCCTGTATTCCGAACTGCACACCTACCTCAGGCTCACAGGGCAACGTGCATATCTTCTTTATCCAGTGCCATATAGAAAGACTCCACAAATTCTATAGTTTTACCCCTAAAAGCACAGTGTGCAGGCTGCTTCTGAATACAGTCCAGGAAAAAAATACTTTGGAAAAAGCATAACAAATATAATGCTAGAACCTCTTGCAAGTTTTAATGAACTTCTTCCTAACCTAGAAGAGATCTCTGTCACGCAGCTGAAATTAAGTTCATGTGAGGATAATCTTAGGTGTGGGAATGGAATGAGGTCTGACGCCCACTAATGTGGATAGAGGAAACAATCTGAAAATTAAGTGGAGATAGATTTTGGTACAGAATTCATTATTTTATTGTCAGCTCACTGAACAGAGTGAAATCTTTCCTCTCAAGTGAAAATAAGGGGAAAATTAGAGACATAAGGAAAACCTGGAGTGGATACAAAACAGGCATTGCTTTATCATTACTCACTGTGCTGGAGGTACTCAGTAGTAAACAGTCAGGTCTCTCACCATGAGGGCAGTAGAAACCATTGAATCACTTTCACTGACGATCCTCACTTGATGGTGCAGAGAGAAAAAGGCAGCCATGGCAATCACTACTTCTCATTTTCATCTCAGTTGCCCAATTAAACACATTAACTGCGTGCTTTATTTTCTTAAACTCCCCAAATCCTTACCATTAATGATATCAACAGGAAAGCTGTTTTGGGGAAATCTTTTCTGTGAAGATGTGTTTGAATTAGTGCCTAATGTGCTAACTCCAGAAGGAATGGGGCTAAAGAGGAATGGTTGGCCAATAGATTGGCTGCTATGGCCAATCGGACCGACCCTGTTGAGCAGCTAAAGGTTAGGTCACTGCCCTACTCTGGCTATTTTGCTTTGGATCAGAGCTCAGATCTGCACAGGTGGGTGCCAGGCACCCCACAAAGCCTCTCCCTCCCCATCACTCCCTCCACAACTGAACACGGGAGGGAAAGTATAAAAAAATGTTTCATGGGATGAGATAAGGACCAGGAGAGATGACTCACCAAATACAGTCATGAGTAAAGCAGACTCAACTTGGGGATATTAACTGAACTTATTGCTAATAAAATCAGAGCAGGATAATGAGAAATAAGAGCAGACCTTAAAAACAACTCCCCTTCCACCCCTCCCTCCTTCTCAGCGCTACTTCTTCTCCCCCCTTCAGTGGCACAGGGAGACAAGAAATGGGGGTATTGTTTCTTCCCATGTTGCAACACGGGCTCTCTTCCCTTTGAGACAGTACTTAGTACAGTATAATGGATTTCTCTGTTATGAATCCATCACACAGACAGCAGTTCTTCACAAACTATTGCAACGTAGGTGATTCTTCCCTGATGTGCAGTCCTTCAAGGACAGGCTGCTCCAGGCTGGGTTCCCCATAGGATCACAAGTCCTAGAAGGAATCCTGCTCCAGCATGAGCTCCTCTCTCCATGGTTCTGCAGCCAGGAGCCTGTTCCAGCACAGACCTCGCACTGGTTCAGGGCCTCTTTTGGGCATTGATCTGCTTCAGCATGGGTCTCCTCCATGGGCTGCAGGTCGAGCTCTGCATCCCCATGATCCTCCGTTGGCTATAGGGGCACCGCTGCCTTGCCATGGTGTTCACCATGGGCTGCAGTGCCTGCAGGACCTTCTCCCCCTCCTTCTCCACTGCTCTGGTGTCTGCAGAGCTCCTCTTCTCAAATATTCTCACCTCACTCTTCTCTGGCTGCAATTACAACTGTGTAGTAACCTTTTCTTCTCTTCTTCTTCAATATGTTATCGCCGAGGCTCTATTGTCTGGGCAGATTGGCCCAGTCTTGGCACATGTGTCCTGGAGCCAGCTGGCATTGGCTCTGATGGACATGGAGGAAACTTCTGGCAGTGTCTCACAGAAGCCATCCCTGTAGCCTCCCCTGCTACCAAAACCTGGGCACACACACCCAACACAACACGGTATCTCCTACACAATTCATTTTGTACCAGCTTGCCTGGATGCTTTTTGGGTCATTTCTCCACCAAGCCTCATTCACTCCATGTGGATTTTATGCCGGTTTTTTTACCTGTACTTCTGTCATGGAAGGCTCATAGTATAGTTCAGGACTGTCCTGTCAGTCTGTCTTCAGCTAAGTGTTCACCAGAGCCACGGTGAATAATGACATAAAATATTTGGTATGATTTGCAGTGATAAAGAAGATGTACAGAACATTAGAGAGACTGGATGAAATGAAAAGAAGGAAGTTAGAAAGGGAAGTTATTTCATAACTGATTGTTTTCAGTTCTGTTTTTCTACAGAGAGGTCTAAAGATCAGCCAAGTACAGGGACCCAGTGCAACACCACAGCACAGAGCACTCCAAAATGGAATAAGTATGTTTGGACTGGCAAAACAGCATTATGGCCACAAGCAGCATGGCCAAACATTTTCTGTGGACTCCTGTGTCAAAGAAATGGGAGAAGCTAGGAGAAAGCATATTAGGACAATGGTGGGATTCATAGGGCAGATGTGGGTGTTCTTCCACAGCCTAGAACAGGAACACTTACCATAAGTGCTTCTACACCTATGGCTGGGCTCTCTAACTGCCTTCTTAAATATTTCAGCTGAACTTCAAATAGGCAAAAGTTTTAAAAAATGTGTAAGTAAGAGCTTGTTGACAACACAATTGGCTTCACACTTCAGCAAAAGAACTGAAGATCTTTCTTTAACACAATTGCTCATCATTTGCTAAGACTTGAAACCTCCAGGTTTAACAGCAAAATGAACCATTTCAGCCCAAACTATGTGGTGTAATAGACCCTTATGTGCACAGAGCACCTCACTTTAATATGCAGTGTGTAGCTACGCTGATCAAGGAAAGCTCTTGAAAACCAGCATGCTTTGAGAATGCAGTGTGGAAAATTCCCTTGCAGTAAATTCCTCCTTTCCAAAATGACAAGAGGAACCTGAGGTCCTCTCTAACCTAACTGTAGTAGAAAAGTCATGTATTAATTGTGTTTGTGCTAAGGTAGGAAATCATCTTTGTTGTCAATCAGACAGGGCTGGCAACAAGCTTTGCTTTCTATACTGCTTCTGGGTAAACCCTCTCAGACTAATGCAGAGAGGTTTGTTCCTCTGCTGACACAGACAACACATTTTAGCATACTAAGTGTCATAAATATCTGCATGTGTATATTCAGCATGAAATGATCTTTAGTAAAATGATCTTTTCCGTGCACCTGATGATAGAGTTTGCATTACCTCTGCAGCCAGCAGCTGCAGGTCTGATTTGTCTGCAGCCAGAAATCAGATGAAGTAAGCAACCTGGGAATAAAGCAGTATTAGTAGTTACAGTAAACACTTTGAGGATGAGCAGCGATAGACTTGGGCTCAAATCCTTTTATAAAATATCTTCTTCCTTACAACATGCTGCCTACCCCAGCAGGCAATTAGTGAGGCTAGTACCAAGTTCAAACAAATTTTAGGATGAGCACTGTCATTTCAAGGTGAAGGGAAGAATTTTTTCTTCTTGGCAGGGTATACAAGCTTATAGAATCGGAATGGTGCTGCATATATGATTTCTTTCTCTGCAGTCAAATGTCATCTTTATGGTAGGAGTGATACGTCTCCTTGTCAATCAGTTTCCCCTCCCATTTTTTTTCACCCTAATGAGAACAAGCTTCCATAATGAGTGAATTGCTGTGCTGGATTCCTGATGAGAGGCACATCACCTGAAAAACCCACTGGCTTGCAGCAGATACAAACTAGTAAAATCCTTCAAAAAAGGGTAATATCTAAGTTAGTGATAGACTGCTAGAAATGTGCAGCTGTTAAATATAAGTAAGACACCATCTCAAAAAGTCCATTTAGTCTGGAGATTGAACTGATACCTTCTGTACTCAATCCTGATTCCTCCTCCTGCCCTTGGTGACAAACACAGAGGCCAAAGCATAGTGCAGTAGAAAAGACAAGAAGGTTTGGGGAAAGTTGGGCAAATTACTGGTGTTATTAGTATTAGAACAGTTGGTTTCTACATCTGGGGTCCCTCCCTCACTATCAAAGAAGAAATACTGCAGACTTTGATGTGGATTTAGGTTTTGGTTTGTTTTCAGTACTTTTCTGAAAGATCTGGATTCTGGCTAAGACCTGAACAGAAATTTGAGGGTGTTTTATTGATATGCTATACTTCAACAGGGTACAATTTTGTTATCTCCATAGAAGGGAAAGGTAGTGAGACAGACTGAAGGGGAAGCAGCCTTTTCTCCATACCACTTTCCCTCAGGTACATTTAAGCAAATTTGAGTAACAATGCCCAGGGATAGCAACTTGCAAAGTGGGTGGTTTTTTCCCTTAAATCAGGAAAAGAAACTAGGAAGAGGCCACCAGATATCTTTTCAGAGGAGATTGAATTTATGTCTCTGCTATGCAAAAGTGTGTGAACCAAGGAATTGCAACTCACATTTTACTCGCTGTACTTTTCCAAAATGTTCTTTCTGATGTGTCACATGCAGTATTTCTCACTCATAGGACACCTTGCACTGCCCGGGTGACAGCCACAAATCACAACTGATCCAGAACCCAAACAGAGACATTTTAAGAAACCTATTATCTACAAAATGTTTTTGGCTGATATAGACACAATGTTTTTTCCTTCTGTAGATAATTAATATCTTTCTATTCAGGTGCTTGAAATAGTAAGGCACACCAAAAATATGAGTCAAAAGTAGGATTTTGTTGAAAACAGACAGAAGTTATTCTAATTACCTAGTGCCTTTCAGTTCCTCATACTAGTAGCTGATCTTTTACTTCATAATAAACTGTAAATAACCTGTCATGACTACAAATTAATAACTCATCAGTCTTATCTACAAGGCCCAGACCCACGGCCAGCACTAGGAGGGACTCTGAGCAGATCTGGACTTTTTGTAAGGAGCACAAATTATTACGAATAATACCCTTCCTGGTTCTACATTATCCACATCTGTTCATGTTTATCAGGACTGTCACTCAAGCTTTACCCACAACTAAGAGTCAAGGTACCCACAGTGAATTTAAGGTGTCCAGGTGGATCTTATTTTTACTTTCTGCCACTTACATAAGTGAAGGAGAAGTATATTTTTCTAGAAGACCCAACCACCATGCTTGCATAGCTCCTGCCACCCCCTGTAGTCCCCTCCTGAATTGGCACTCCAAATCCTTGAGTTCTGGCACAAAGAATGTAGACAAACAAAACACCTGAGTTGCCATGGTTATTCTGGGTACAACTCTAAGTTTGGAGCAGCTGAGAAATCACTAACAACCTGTATTATGCCTGAACATAAAGGGCATGGTTCTCTTTCCTCAAGGAATTTCCACACAAACCAGAGCAGAGGCACCTTGATGCTAATCAGTATCAGGACAAGTAGTCCTTGAAATCTGGCCCAGACTCTCATCTATTATTAAAAAACCTTGGCCCATGAAACTGTTGCTGTAATGCAGACTCAAACCAGGTGATGGTCAAATTCAGGTGACACAATGGTGATGTGAAAACACACTATCACACTTGTAGATTTCTACGGTATTGCTAAAACTACCAGCAATTGCTCAAAATTTGTAAAATACATGCATTTCGAGTATCTGTGTTGAAAGCTGGCATTGCTCTAAAGTAATCACATTCTGCTACCTGCTCTGTACATTACAGATGAAAATCTAAACATACCAGTCTGAAATCTATTATACATGCTGTTGGTAAATCCTGGGCAAAATTGCATAAATTTAGCAGGGAAAATGAATTACAACGATGTACATTAAGCATTCAATACCTATCTAGATCTTGATGCTAACTACAAATTAGAGACCAACAAAGGTAATGAGGGTGTCTGTCCCGGAGCATACTCTGGTATTTCACTATTTGGTTTAATCCTGGATTAAAGGATTGAAGATTTGCCAACTGCAAGCATATGGAAAGAAATCAACCTGAAAAACTCTTATTTGTTTTGACTGCTTGAGGAAACAACATTGTTATTTATCAACAAAATTACATAATTTGCACATTATGTAATTATTATATTGCATCAGGAATATATATCAGTATTTAACATTAAAACATATTATTTATGCTTTAACTTGTGTTTATCTATGTATTAACTTATTGTATGCATCAAAAATACTGTATAATTAAAAAACCCACATACAGATGTTACCTGAAGGTCTTAAAGGCACCTTAGCTTTCTTTCCACTGGGATATATTCATTCCAGAACAAGACCTAGAAAAAGTCAATACAGGTTCTGATTAAAGGATATCTTAGCTCTAGTTCTGGCTTTGCCACAGAGTTCAGCTTTTTAGCTCTATGGCTTCCAACAGAGCTTTGAGACCAGCTTGCAGAAAGGTACTGAAGAAAAGCTAAGCATCACTATTATGGTTACCTTTTAATATTATCTAATGGTTCTTTAGCTGTCAGCCACTGTTAAAATAGCAAAATGCAAAAATCTCCATCTCATACCATGATGTGTTGTGAAGTAGCACAGAACAGCACTTCCCTCGTGCTTTTTTCAACCAAATGTGAAGCAACAGGATGTAGTCAGTTAAAATGTTCTCATGTAAGATTACATGTAAAAATTGCAGGTCTATATTGATGCTTTCAAAACTATGATACTCAAATATAACTGTGCCTCCTTACAGAAACATGTTGAGCCTGCAGGAGGGCAAAACTGACCTTGCACAGACTATTCACAGAAACTCAGTCCCACAGTAACTTATCTTTTACCACACATACACCTCACAGCAGCCATCACTGCTCAATGAGCCTTTGACACTGACATGGCCAATCACTTTTTAATTAAATTTCCTAGTTTCCTTCTGCTAGAACTGTACAGTTGTAGTGATGGCACCATGTCCCAAGATCCAGATACTGAGCTAAAATCTTGGCAGAAAGCAGAGCTGAGAAATGGTCCTGGGCTGTAGAGTGAGCTTTATTTCATCCCTTACATTTTGGTGTCTCTGACCACATCCAAACGCACACTTAATTACAGTCTAGGTCTTATTTTGCTCGTCCTGCCCTGTTTTCTCAAAACATTCTTTTAAATCTTCTACCCCGCCCCCCACTCAAGGGATAGATTTCCAAAGATGTGTCTTTTTGAACTGTGAAGCTCACTTCTGTGTGTATAATTTATTATTTTAGGCAGTAGTAGAATGTAAAGTTCAGATGTGGGAGGCTTTGAAGATGTCTAACGACAAAGAAATAGTTGCAAGGTAAGGGATGCTGTGATGCAACTAAAAATCTTCCCAAGGTGGTTTGCTCATGGGCCGCCCTACCCTCACATAGCAGAGCCTCAGCATTACTGTTTTGTCATAATCTCTGGTCTTTTGCTTCTTGTTCTTAGAGCTTCCATAAAATGAAGATCCAAGTAAACAACACATGAAGAGAGGAGAGGAACTCTAATCTGTAAGTATGCACAGAATGAAAAATAAGCCTTGGTTTGAAACGCTTTTAAAGGAATGTTTGCAATGTTGGAGGTGGGGGGGAAGGGAAGCATTCAATTGTCTGTTTGTTTTATTTTTAACACATTTCAAAGCTTTTCTCATTGCGTTTTGTAATTTCCTACTAAAGGACAGCATTGCTGTCTTTTCCATATTTCTACCCTGTAGTTTTACAGTGCCTTTTAAAATTGGGAAGCAGTGCTTTTTGTTCTCATCCATCTTGGTGTGCATGTTTGATATCACCTGATCTCTGAAAGGACCAGAAGACAGAGCTAAGGAAGTAAATAATGATTTTTAGGAACACTTCATGTCTTCCATTTTTTTTTGTGCAAAAATAGTGACAATCTCAAATGAAGGAGGACTAACTCAACATGCTTTTCCATCCCATTTGTTCTTCAATGATGTGAGTTGAAACCACAAAGTATCAGTGTAATGTTGACACAGCCTGCAAGACATGAGCAGATGAGCTGCCGAATGAGTTAGAGGAATCACAAGAAGTAGTTTGATAAAAAGTCGATGTCTAAATGTAAAAATACACATTTAATATTATTTTATTTGTAATGTTTTCCATTAAGTATGTTCTTATACTTTAGACTTCAGGTGTGTTTGGTTATTTTGAAATTAAAGGAATTCTGCAATTATTCTGGTGGCATAGCCTACATTTCCATAACACAGCATGGAATTAGAACAAAATGAAATGCAATTACAATGCCCTCAAAAGAAAACATTTTGGAGACTAAACAAGGATGTCTGTGAAACAAATGAAGATTTTAAACAGATTTGTGTTAAAAAATATTTGTGTTTTGCACTCCCTCCAGTCTAGTCTGGTTCAGTGCAGAAATGTCAATTCTGACAAATATTCATTTTTTAATTTATTAAGTCTGTCAAAAATAGAAATCTTTCATTTGAACAGAACTTTTTCTCCTCCAAATTCAAATGAAACTTCTCAGTTGGGTGCACGCAGGCAGCAAATTCTTCTCCTGCAGAACCCGACTGTCAGAACACATGAAAATCTGCGTGAAGCCTGCCAGTCTCTCAGCAGACATGTACGGGGGGGATAAATTTTGCAAACACTTGTTATACAGAGTAGAGCTCACTGTTTGACAGAGATTGTAAGAGTGTCATCATTTCTGACAAATGAGGTGGGTTTTTTAATAAGTTGATATAATGTTGATGTAACATAATGGTGACTCATGGGCCTGCTTGGGAAAATAGCATGCAGTGAAGGGAACAAGCCAGTGACAGGCTCATCTGGATTGCTAAATCAGGCACAAACTAGGAATAAGCATTTTACCCTGCCAAATGTGAAGTTGTTCATCAAGAAACAAGTAGGAGCATAATGGCAGTTCACCGAGAAGCCACAGGTATGGCTGGGATCAAGGGTGAATAAATATCTTCCCTCTCATATCAGGTATCTACAGGGGAAGTCAAAATTTGACAAAAGGTTTTTTAAACATGAAGACAGAGGCAGAAGAACATAAAATGCCTGGAAGCTGAGGTTGTACAAATTCTGTCCAAAAGTATGGTTACTCTTTTTTTCTTTTTCTTTTTTTTTTTTTTTTTTTTTAATGGTATAATAGATAAGAGTAAGATAAAAGAGAAACAAGTTCCTGAAGGCTGGAATAAATATTTATTACTTGGAAAATTTTGAAAGAGATCAGATTGTTTTCATACGCCATAGAATTACACAATCGTTTAGAATGAAAGAGAACTTAAGGGTCATTAGTTCCAGGTCCCCTGCCATGGACAGTGACACCTTCCACTAGACCAGGTTGCTTAAAGCCCCCTCCAACATGGCCTTGAACACTGCCAGGGATTGAGAATTGACTTTTTCTTCTCAGAAGGGAGCAGTCCAGGAAATTCTCGAAGACTGTGCTGCCCAGGGAGTCACATGAAATTAATGTGATGACATTATCCATGCTGACAACTGACAAATCTTGAATACACAAGAGTCTTTTTGCTGATCGCATTTCTGAAAGAAGCCAGCCTCTGGCCTGTTGGCAGCCCACCCCCTTGGTCAGGCCAAACCAACAATTTTCCCCCAGCCCTTGGCACGAGCAGCTGCTATGGCATCCAAAAGTGGTGCCCACCACTGCCCTGTGGCTGCTCAAGGCTCGTGTCCAGCAGAAGTTCAGCCAAGTCATGAGAGGCTAAACACAGAGGAAGACCAACCTTGCTCCAAGACTTGAGCAATATTACTGAATTTGTTGCTAGAGAGGGTGGGAAGGCACAGAAACAAGAACAGCTGTGTCTTGCAAGGTCCACATTAATTTTTATGCCACGTGCCTCCTGCTAAATTTTGGCAAAAGGACTTGTTAGCTCCATTTCAGGTCAGGAGGTTGCAACTTTGTGAATGTCGCTGTGCTAGGAAACCTCATATCCCCAGAAAGCAGAATTTCCTCTGTGCAACATACTCTGTGTAATGCTATACTCTGTATTCATCACGCAATGGTATTTCATTGGGATATTTCATGGGTGCCTGTACTACTGGGGAGCTGATAATCTCCTATCATAGCCACTAGTAGCTTTTTTTCTTTTGAAGATTAATGAAAATTACATATCCTGCAGAATCTTACAGTGTAGGGATTTAACGATGGCTGCAAAATTCTGCAGGAACCTGCGTTAGAGTGACCCAGTTGCTTATTTGCTGACAAAAATAGGTCTCTTGCTGCCCCCTTCATTAGAATGTCTGGGCAAAATATCAGTTATCTGACTTGTGCTTAACTGCTCTTACTGCCTTCAGTTCAAGTTTCAGTGTCAGGCTCTGAAGGGTGACAGTGAGGGGTTCTTTCTCTCCAAGTGCAGCCTTGCTCCTGGGACTGCTCACACCAAGCCACATTTCCAGTGTGTTGCCTTTCCCTCTGTGATACTTTTAAGCTTTAAATATGCATTTTAAATAAAAACGTGTGATAATGCACTTTTTAGAGATATCTTTTCAAACTGAAGCTTAACAACTTGGAGAAGCTGATGAAGATCTATTGTTAAACCCTACTGACTTGCATGGTTGTGAGGCTGAAATGCAGTGTCCCGGAAATGAGAACAGAACTGGAAGGAACTTGCACCATTTCTGATGCAAGAGCTTCAGTGTGCCAATCTGCAGTGACTGATAAAAACCTCCTTCATTCCAACCCACTGTAATTCTCAGTGTACTGGAATTAGTTGTTCACATAACTGTGAAATGCAGGATCGAGCAAAAAAGGGCAGTAATGCCACCAACCAGCCAGTTTGAGATATGGCACTTATATTTATACTGATTTTAATAAGATATCTGGAGCCTTAGATGCATTGGGATAGCTAGAGAATAACTTTTCACTGTATGAAGAGACCTTGATTACTGTAAGTGCTCAGAAATATTGCTAAGAAGCAGCACAAAAAAAACCACATACATGCCATATATCCTATATGCTCTTGTAGTGCTTAAAATCCTACCAGGAGCTTTTAGATTTATAAGAATTACTTTTAATCTCTCTTTCACATAGTAGTATATTGAAAATGTATAGCATACTTTTTTAAACTTGCTATTAACTCTGCTCAGGCCAGGCAGGCTGATTTATATTCATCCAGGATGTGCTTTCCCAATGTTTTCTAACAGTCCATTTCATAACACCCAGTGACTACATGTAAGATATGAAATGGCCCTGAGCACCAGGACAGTCCTGCCCATGCTGCCAGGCCTGGCAGGATCTAAGCAGGATTTTCATGGAGTCTGGGTATTCATGGTGTTTAATCCCTTGCTCCGAGAAGCTGTCCATTGAGAAGAAGGCTGTAGTGTGTGCAGAACTCAGCTCTTGGAAACAAACAAAATTTGTAGCTTAGATAGAACAACATATGGTTGTTATCTGGCCCTGGGAAGGACAGATTTGTGTTGAAGATAAACAAATTGATGAATGAATAGCAGAATTCAAACAACATCTCAGATCTTGTCTGTGAAAGCATGCAGATGTTCAGAAGAGAGGAGAAATAACAACACATCACAAAGCCACCACAATCATGTCATTCCTCCAAGGATCATTTCTCCCCACATATTATTGATTCATGTTTTGTCTCAAGGGTATGGTTAGCCACGTCTTAAGGACTAGAGCAGTTTCTCTGCCTGACCTTCTCATCCATTTTTCCCTGGGTGGAGAGTGCTTGGATAAAAGCAGTGGTTACAGCCATTGTACTGTTACAGCACTGTTACCACCTGTGAGATTTCAGGACTATTCCTTGAGCAGGAGCCAGATGGGAAGCCATCCCATTCCTACCTAATCTGAGTCTTTCCGCATCCTTTCTTTTCTAGACTATGTACCAGGAAGATTTCAGGAACATGAATGAAGGGCTCAGGAACAGCAGTGACTCCTCCTCTGCCTTCGTTCACACCAGCACCATGAGTGCCATACTGGTCACCGTCTACTCCGTTGTCTTTGCCGGAGGTGGCATCGGCTCCATCGCCATGTCCTTCGTGCTGCTCAAGATGAACACTCTGTCTGTGACCACCACTGCCATCATCAACCTGGTTGTGGTGCACAGCCTCCTCCTCTTCACGGTGCCCTTCCGCCTCCACTACTATGTCAAAAAGAAGTGGGTGTTTGACATGCCATTTTGCAGGATGGTGAGCGCCATGCTGCACATCCACATGTACCTGACCTTCGTATTTTATGTGATCACGCTGGTGATCCGCTGGCTCATCTTCTTTCAGTGGAAGGACAAGGTGGAGTTCTACAGGAAGCTGCACGCGATTGCAGCAAGCGCTGCCGTTTGGGTCTTCGTCATGGTCTTTGGGGTGCCGCTCTTCTACTTCGAATATGGGCGCTCAGGCTTTTACAGTAATACCACGTGCTTCAAGTTCCACAAAGAACTGCAGCAGGACAGTGTAAAAGCTCTGAACTACACTCTAATTGTAATTGTCACCTGCATTTCTTGTGTCCTCTTGGGTTTGCAGATTTTCATCCTGGTACAAGTGTCGAGAAAATTTTCCACCTCCCTCTGTTCACACCAAGAATTCTGGGCCCAGCTAAAAAATCTGATTTTCATCTGGGTCATCATAATTTGGTTCCTTCCCTATCACCTCTTTAGGGCCTACTACATACAGCATGTGAGTGATGCTGACCAGTTAGAAAGCTACAATGAGGTGTTTTTGAGCTTGACTGCCCTTAGCTGCCTGGACCTACTGTCATTCGTGCTGAGTGGAAGCCGCTTCTTCAAGCAAAATGTGGAGATGCTCCAAAGGAGGCTGCCATGCTGCTAGCATCAGCCTCCTGGAGTGTGTGCAGGACCTGGGAGAGGACACTGATGGCAAACTCCCTGTTCAACAGGTCAGGTTGTGCCCTGGACGCAGTACAACACACTCACACAGGGCTCTGCACATCAGCCTCCTGGAATAATGGAACAAACTGTCTCCAGTGTCTCAGCAGTAAATGGGAAGGTGACCTCAGCAATCTCCTCATGGAGCTACCCAGTGGATGGACCTGGAGAGGAAGGAAGAAAGGTCAGGGGCTCTTCTCTCTTGCTGTTTTTACATCAAGGTTTTTGAAGTCAAAAGCAGTAAGAAGACACTTGAGAATCTGCAACGTAGAAACATGAATGTTAAAACAGTGTTTTATGGACTAAGGTACTGATTTTTGAAACTTAAAGATCTATATAATTTTCCCATACATTTCTTATTTATTCCACATAAGCTCTCATAAAATATCAGGGAAGATATTTTTCTTCCTGAGGTCTGTTTCTTTACTGTAAAGACGAGTGTAACTTTCTAAGTGAACTGAAGTAATTAAACCAGCTATTTAAAACTAAACCATTGACAGAGAGTTATTTCTTGAAATATTTTCTCAAAATCACCTTTTGCAATGGTATCACTGCAGCAGAAAAAGATTTTGTCATCTTTCTCACATTATGAAAATATGTCTAAAACAATTATACATCTTTACTGAACTGGACATTGCAGGATCAAACAAAAGTTTGTATTATTATTCACAGAATCATGCTATTAAAAAAATAATATTTTTCAGTAAGGATAATTTTATTCAGATCATTCAGATGGCAGCTGTTTTCAAAAAGCAAGTATTTTAGGTGTCCAAGGTAGCAATGTTTTGGGTTTTTTTTAAATCTTACATTGATTCTGTGCAGTTATGAAGTTTATAGCTAGTTACTCACAGTATCTTTATCTTGAAATCAATTCTATACATTTTGTACCCGGTACTGGTAGAAGGAATGAAAATGTTACTGCTTGGATTGGAGGGATGGTAAAAGGTAATAGACCTAGTATAGCTAAAAAGCTTACTATATCTCAGTGAGGCACTGTCAGTTTAGTGGAATTAAATTCCACTGAAAAAAGATGAAAAATTCAGTAAAATATTTATGTGAAAGACATTCAGGCTTTCACAGCTCAGCTGCTTTACACATGCACCCCAAAAAAATATAAATCTGTGACTGCTTTAATCCAAGGCATCAATGACTAATGCATCTTTCTTCCTCTTTCTATCTGCATGAGGTCACATTTTTTCATCTAAATTTAGCAGGATAATATTTTAATCATTTAACTAATTAGAGGTTATCAGCTGATCAATTTCCATGACAGTCTCTCCTTGTGATGCTGTCAAAATCCACCTTTTCACACTTGCAAATCTTTTCATTCCTTTCTGCCTCACTTTCAACATCTCTTGCACCAAATAACAATTGGTTGAATTTGTTGTACCTGTGCAATCTCACCACTATGTTCATTGTTTTCAGTCCCACTGATACGGTTACTTTATAGGATCCCATCTCTTCTATAGTCTTCCTTCCCTGTCTTCCTTCCTCTTCAAGGTCCTTTATATCTATCAGGATGTGTGATCATCAAAAGGTATTTCCAGGTCAGAGCATGAGTCAAGCTATTCAACACCAAAGTTGGAAATCACTGAAGTGCAAAGCACAAGTGAGTTGTGGGGCAGCTCTCATGGCTCACCCTTGGCAAACAGCCTGGATCCAATCTGTTCAGAAAGAAATGTGAGAGTTTACAGTGTGTGTGGATCTGAGAATAATCTTTCCACAAAGGCATTTATTCCCAAAGGATCACATTAAAGCAGCAGAGAACTACCATCCGGATTCGACAGTAGTTAGAGAGTCACAGAGACTTTCGCAACATGGAAGGAATCAACTTGAATGTGTAGCTCACTACTGGTTAACTGTGTGTCATTAAGAAAGCAATGAACTGCTCTGATCCAGACAAGTAATTTTCTCCTTGTGGTGGGAGAGGATGGAAATTGGCACAACTATTTTGTTTCCTCCCATTGCAACACGGTTGGTTAAAGAAAATGCCTTGCATGCATTCTGTAGGCACTGCATAGCTTTGTAACACAATATTGTAACATTTTTACCGTAATAAAATAATCAACTAAATGACTATGAGAGGCAAAAGTGAAGTCCCTCTTACAAAAATGCATATAAATAAAAAGTATTTTGTATCTGAGTTTGGAAAGTCTTTCAAAACATGACACATACTTTAACAAACATGTCCATACAGCCCAACTAATCTTGTTCATCCATGTGTTAAAATCACAAGCTCTTTAATTCTTGTAAAAATACACACTTCTACGGTAGCCTACACCAGAGCATCACAAAAAATACTAGAGGCTTTTTTCCCCCAAATAAAAATTGATGCTAATGATGTTAATACTAACTCAGCATGATAATGAGCAAATTAGGTGGTCATAATTCCATGATTTAGGTTGGTGATATTATCCAGCACTGAGTCACGCTTTTTATTGGACTGTCTATGCAAACTTTATGTCTACCACTTGTCTTGCTTTGTGAGAGTCAGTGTCTGGCAGAGAAAGCCTTCCTCTGCCCTGAGAGAATGAAGTCTCTCTTAATTCTGCTAAGAATTGACTACTGTAAAGGAAGGGGAATTTCCACTTACCATCATCTGCTTGGTCAGAGGCACCACAATCCTGGAGACCTTTATTTTGCTGCCTGGATGACAGAGGATAGTTCTGGGCTAGGAAAAACCATAAGCACAAACACAGGATTACAGGAGGACGTAGAGGGGATCGGATCTGAAGAATATGACAAGGAATGAGAAGAGAGCATAATACAACGAGGTAATGTAGATTCCATCTCTGGCCTTCATCTCAGGTTACTTACTGAATCCTTAATGTTGCTAAAAAGTAGCACTCTCACTGATGGGAGCAAACTTGCCCTCAGCCACTCCTTGTTACCACTCGTGCATCTCTCTTTCCATATGACTGCAATTTGCCTGCTGAGTGTCTTTCAACTGCCCCAGTTCTCTCTCTAGTTCACCAGGGAATCACGGAAAATGAAGTCAAGGCAAGGACAAATACAGCAAGACTGCTTTTTGCCGCAATCCTGATTTGAGGCTTTTATCAGACTCTAATCCTACTTGTCTAATTCTCCTTAGGATGCACATCTTTTCTTTCCAGGCAGTTTTCCACGGGCTGTATCACCTGATATTTCCATTTCCTTGCATTCCAAATAACCAGAGTGCCTTAGACTAAAAGCAGTGGTTGAGGAAGAAGGTACCTCCACAGCTGCAGGCCAAGAAAGAGGTTTCGGGGGTTTGAGTTACTCGATGCATTCTCCAAGGGATAGAGAGAAATGGGCATGACAGCCCCTGAAGGCAGCAGAGGCAGCAGTTCCTGAATAAAAGCCTCAACAGAATGGCAAGATTGGAGATTTCTGACCCATAAAGTCACTCATTTCTGCTGTTTTCAGAGAAACAGGATTTTGCATTTTCCCTGTAAGTAAACCCTGTGGCTAGGACTTGATTGGAAGCAAGGGCTGGTTTCAAAAGTCAAGGGGTCATTAATAAAATGACAGCTTGACTTCCCAGACAGAAATTTCAGAAAATCGAACTAAACTTTCTGGCACTCAGTGAAGTAATTTTCCCCACTTGCAAACAGCTGCTCAGTTGACCTTTTTTTTTTGCTGAACAGAGAAAAGAACAATAAAGATAAGTGTCCATTCCCTGGAGGTTAACTATAGATAATATATAGTCCTCTCTTGTCTGGTGAGGCAGCAGACAGGGCAGCTGGCTGCTTTTACCCTCAACCAGTAATTTCCCTCTTTCCTAGTAACGCTTCTAGTTTGGGAATGCCAGGTTGGTTTTGCTCATCAGCTCTGGCAGCTGTGCCCTCAAGGAATTGTATGTCATGCACACGTGGCTGGGACTCAGAGCCACAAGTCAAAAACTGGGTAAGGCTGGAAAGGACAAGTGGGCATCTGGTCCAACTCCCTGCTCAAGCAGAGTTGTCCTAGGGGTTATTGAGCATAGGATGGCACCCAGATGGTTTTTGATATCTCCAGTGAGGGAGACTACGCAACCTCAATGGACAAGCTGTTCCAGTGCACGGTCACTGCACAGTAAATAAGTCCCTCCCCAGAGGACACTTTCTGTGGGTCAGTTTCAGCCCATTGTCTCACATCCCAGTGCTCGACACCACTGAGAAGAACCAGGAAACATCCTCCTGGCACCCCCCCTTCAGATACTAATAGACATTGATGAGAGCTCCTTTCAGTCACTTCTCAGGCTCAACAGGCCCAGCTCTTCCAGCCTGTCCTCATAAGAGAGAGGCTCCAGTACAGGAGTAGAGGTGCTCATCTTCATAGCGCCTCACTAGATCTGCTCCATGTCTCTCTTGTTCTGAGGAGCCCAGAACTGGACACAGCACTCCAGATGTGGGCTCACCAGGGCTGAGCAGAGGATCAAGATCACCTCCCTTGTCCTGCTGACAAAGCTCTTCCTAATGTATCTCAGGACATCACTGGCCTTCAGGGCCACAAGGGCACTGCTGGCTCATGGAGACCCAGGACCTCCAGGTCCTTCTCCGCACAGCAGCTTTCCATCAGGCTGACACCCAGCCTGTGCTGGTGTAGGGGGTTATTCCTCCCCAGGTGCAGGATCCTGTGTTTGCCTTTCTTGAACTTCTGACACATGGGCTCACCTAGCTCTGGTCTTGCTGATGGATACGGTGCTGGTCCCACAGCTGGGAAGGGTAGCACAGGATCGGCTGTGGGATCAGGTGTCAAACCTACAGGCAACCCCACCCACAGGAGGGTCATAGTCAGGAAGGGACACCGGTCCAATGCCAACAGAGGCAAGACAGATGTCAGCAGAGAAATTTAATGGCATCCCCAAATGCTCTGTTTGAACCTGCAAGAAGCAAGACCCTGACTTGTGCTTGACAAGGGAAAAACTCATGGAAAAATGCTCACAGACTCTCCTCTGCTTTAGAGGTCTGCAGCATGGTGAAACACAACAACCAGCCAATGGCTGAGGGGCGAGGCATACACTGCCAGAGTGGTGGCACCATGATCTCCAACAGTGATATAAGAACATATAAGAATTGCACATAGGACTTTGTCTTCCCTGCACTTTTCCTCAGTGGAGCAAGACCTCACAGAGACTTCAGTAATAAGATAGCTACAAAAATGGGAGAGAAAATAAGAAAGGACAGACTGTATCTACATTAATGGTTAAGCATGTAATGGATAACTGTCAGGCATACCCTTGCAAAGGAGAAGTCTCACCTGTCTGGAGACTGCATGGAGAGAAACACAAATGGGTGCAAATTCCACATACATGGAGACAGACTGCAGACATGCAGTCCCTGCCTTCTGCTACAGAAGGAGCAGCTGATGAGAATCCTCTCAATATGTGAAATGTGTCCATATACTAGAAACAGTATCATGAAGTTTCACACAGTCAAAAGCAGTTAATTTATTAGTTAAAGCAGTTAATTTATTAGTTAAATTCATGTTGTAAGAATAAAACTGTCTCTACAGTGAAGTGGCCTTCAGAAGCTTAAACCTACACAGCAGATGATCTCTATATAATATGATGAATCTGTGAAAGTGGCTATTGAAAAAAAAAAAAAAGATTGCCAATTTGCTGCTCTTTCATGAAATTATGGTTTTGGCCACATAATATGACTGGGTTTAAGTATTTCAGAAAATAATGGCCGTTTTACTACACCATTGGACTACTACTCCTTTACTTGTTCATCACCTGAAATACCTAATGGTTTCCAGCATTTCACAAAATATCACCTTTTATCACTATTTTTCTATTGGGTATGGTCAGGTCAAATATCAATCCAATGAAACAAAAAACCTTTAAAAAGCTGTGAATTTTACAAGTTGACCTCAAGAGGGTCTTTATTTTAGAAAATGTAATATATGGTGTTCTCTGTATTGCACTGTGGGGTTTTAAACAGTCTGAGAATCAAATGGAAATAGGTCTTTCTGTTATCTTTTAAACTATCAAATTCAAAAAGCTATAGATTAGATATTTTGCATAATACCTGCCAACTGTTCTCTCATTTTGCAAAATAACTGGAAGTCCTTCTGAGAAATGGTTGAAGATTTTGTTCGCTTTACAAAATGTTTGGTTTCACAATATGACTGTAAAATTCATCAGAAATCAGTGCAAGAGCAGTTGTACATAAACAGAGGGACTTGAATCAGATTTCTCTCTAATTTCTATGTAATCATTCCTGAAGATGCCCCAGGACTTTAAACTTAGACTTAGAGAACAACTATACAAAAAGAACAAGAAACGCTCCAGCTACATGATCCCAAAGAGAGAGTGCTGTGCAATTATCGTTGAATAAAGACAAGAAAGACAGAATCTCAAGTCAAAGCTGGGCCATCAATACTCTTTGCTTAGAAAGTTAAGTATGGACAACACACTCTCTCTGTTTTTTTTTAAGTCTAAGTGTATATATCACTGCTTTCCCCATTTAGATACACAGAATTATTTTTAATGAACTGCTTATTTGCCTCATTTCAGATATGGAATTCTACAGGTGGACACACACTGAGAAGTTGATTGAGAGGAGGGAAATGGAAATCTCCTTTATGTGAGCATCGAGGATCATACAATATAATCATAAAAGCACATACAATATAATCATAAAAGTCATGGCCACGGCACCCATGACTGTGCCACAAAACACTTGTCATCAAAGTAAGCAAATATCACCAGAGATGATGTTGAACGCTCCAAATCCTCCCAAGTAGTGTTCCGAGAAAAGCAAAGGCACTGCTTGGAATGGTTTGCTTATTGGTCTGCTCTGAACAAGGAGAACACAGCACAGGGTCAATTGATTTTGTCAATATGCGGTCCACATGTCTGGACAACTTGAAGAGGAACACAGCTTTTGTGTTCTCCATCCACTTATGTCCAAAAAAAGCAAATGAAGTTGCTCTAGAGCTTCTTGATGTCTTTCTCACTTTTGAAGATGTGTTCTATTGCAGGATCATGATGGAACATAATTCATTACTCAAGTCATGCAAGAGCTAAAATATTTGTGGTCTCAACTCAGCTTTGAGCATGGAAAACCAGGACACTCTCAAAGAAAAGAGCTAGCAGAGCATCCAAATAGCATACTAAGGAGATGCTCATGGAGTGGGAGGCACATGATAATTTGTGGGACCAGTCAGTAGGAATATGCTTTGTCAAGTTTGCTAAAAATTCATCTCACTACTCAGGAAGAATTTGAGTTTATATTGCTTGTAATGAATTTACATGGACAAACTTATGTATCAAGGGTTTTTTTTCAAAAATTTACTTGAAAAGTGACAAATAATAGTTCCCTGCTTTACTAGTGTGTACGTGTTCAGGAAAGGAAGGAATGAGGGAAGGAAGCTATTGAGGTTTTTTGAGGGAACTAGAACAACCTCAGTCTACCAACACTAAGTGCCCCTTTCCCCTCTGTCAGTGCTTACTGTTCCATGCCAATATAGAATCATGAAATTGTTTATGTCACCCTGATATAATGAAGTTAGAAACTGATATATTTTGGGTTTGTATTGACTTCATTGTAAAAGTCTTTTCCTGCATGAATTTAATTTCATCAGGGAGCAGAAATAATTAGTGAAGCTGTTTCTCATTACTAATGCAACCCATATATATATGCAGAGTCTCATTAGCTCTGCTGTTATCTCCTCTGCATGCACTGTTAAAATAAATAAAGAGGCAATTTACTCTAGCACTGCTCTGATATTCATAAATATGCTCCTTTCAGAGCTGCTGAATGAATGTTGCACCACACTTTGTCTCAACAATAATCAACCTGGAAACTTAGTCACGAATACCAAAATGAAAAATAATCACACTTGAAAGTGGAGCTCTCATTCCGTCTGCCACTAACAGGAGACTGTAAATCTGAGCTGATTCCTGTTTCACTGAACACTATTAATGTTGAGTTGACTAAGCAGTTTGAAAGGCTGAGCCTTCCCTGGTGCTTTTGAAGAGTTAGAGCTCTTTGTAATGCAGCAGTGGGGTGTGGACAATAAACAAGGATGGCAAACACCACTTGCAGAGTTAACACCCCAATGAATGTGAAGTACAGGAAGCTGCAAAATTACAAGAACAAATTAAAAGGCTGTTAGTTCACAGAGAAAAAAGTAAAGCTAAGCTGTGACAAAAAAAAAAACCTGCAAAAAAGGTCTCAGCCGTTCTTTGATTAAATGTGTCAAACTGGTCACTCGTGAACGTATTCAAGTACACAAGGGACACAAGAGAGTGATAGCAGAGACATAAGAAGAAATGCAGCATGTGAAATGTATCACCATAATGACACCTTTTGCAGAAATGTGTAGGAGTGTGAAACCACTGCAGTTACTTGTGAAGTAAAAATGATAAAAGTAATAATTTATGCTGGTCTAAGGTGGTTTAATGCAGTTTAATGTCAAGGGGTATTTTTGCTAGAACAGAAAAATCCTGAGCTGATAAAATAATAGCAAGGACAAAATTTTGTTCCAGAGGTCAGGATGTGTGTAGGAACAAATGATAACTTAAATTTGTGTTACAAAATGTTCCACGTTAGTAATTGCTGCCAGTTAGTAACTGCACTTAGTAACCAGATTTAGTAACTTGAACCTTCACAAATTTGTGAACACAAAGTAAAGATGTGGAAGGAAGATTCATGTCTGTGGTGTTAAGACAAGATCACAACTGAAAATGGGTAGTAAGAGATATCTCAAGATCATCTTGTCCTATGCTCTGCTCAAAGCATGGCTAAATTCAAAGATAGACAAGGCTGCCCAGGACCGATTCTAGTTGTGTTTTGAAAATCTTTAAGGATGGAGAATCCAAACACCTTCTCTGGTCCTCCTGACGTGCAGCCACATGACTCTCAAATTGTTATGAGTATCACAGAATCAGAGAACCATGAAATGTTCTGAGTTGGAAGGGACACACAAGGATCATCGAGTCCAGCTCCTGGCCCTGCACAGGACGACACCCCAAGAGTCACACCATGAGCGTGAGAGCATTGTCCAAATGCTTCTTGAACTCTGTCAGGCTTGGGGCAGTGACCTGGGGAGCCTGTTCCAGTGCTCAAACACCCTCTGGGGGAATAACCTTTACTAACATGCAGCCTAAACCTCCCGTGACACAACTTCAGGCCATGTCACAGAATACCCTGAACTGGAAAGGACACATAGGGTTCAAAGTCCAACTCCTGGCCCTGCACAGGACAGCTCCACAGATCACACCATGTGCTTGAGAGCATTGTCCAAATGTTTCCTGAGCTCTAGCAAGCTTGGGGCCATGACCATTTCCTGGGAAATCTGTTCCAGTCCTCATCCACCCTGTGGGTGAAGAACCTTTTCCTAATATCCAGCTTAAACTTCCTCTGACAGCACGAAGTCATTCCCTTGGGTCCTATCGCTGTTAACCAGGGAGAAGAGACCAGTGTTGCCCTTCTGTTTCCCCTAAATGTTCATAATCCAAGCTTTATTGGTTATACCAAAAACCTTTATTAAGAAAGAATAAAGTGATCTGGCAAAATAACATGCGTGGAGTTCCATAATCTTACCTTTCCTCTGATTTACAAAGCGTATTTTAGCAACAGTCACACAGCTTGCTGGCCCAAGGCACAATTAACTAAATTACAGCAGGGGTGAGACTGATCACTACTCCCCCAGCCTGCTGAGGTCCAYCTGAAGAGCAGTCCTGGCCTCCAGCACGTTACTGCTTCCTCCAACTCAGCATTATCCACAGAGCTCTGTCCTGTTACATGGCTTGTGCTGAGGGTGCTGGAGGTTCCCAAATCCAGCACCGAGGGACTTTGCTTTCAACTCACTGCCAGCTTCTCCAGGCAGGTCTTCTTTGGATGTTTTTCAGTGCCATGTTTGGCCCTCATGCCTGAAGCCCTTGCTCACCTGCTATGCCCCATCTTCCAGTAACCAAACCCTTTGTAACACACCCCACTCTGTCCCTGTCTTCTACCAAGAGAGAGCTTTGCTACTAAAGACAGATGCTTTCAGGAAAGTTAAGCATTGTCCTTATTACCAGTTTATTCAGAGGAAAGTTTTATCCTAGATTAATCCATATTCCAGAAAAAAAAAAACTTTGTGAATTTGCATTTTTTAATTTTCCAAACAAAAGCTTTTATTTTGAAATTATTATTTTGTTACATATTCAGAATATTTAAACAGGTTTCTTCACAATCATACTTTTCCTTTTCCTGTACTGCCTCTGGCTGGGATGGAGCAATTTTCCTCCACAGCTGCCCACGTGGTGCTGTGTTTAGATGAGTGGCAAAACAGTATTGACAATGCATTGGTGATTTGGCCCTTGCTGAGCCAGGCTTTCATGGCACCAACACCTTCTCTCTTCTGTGAGTCTGCTCCTCGTGGGTGTCTTGGTTTGAGACAACGTTTTCAGAGAAAAATGTTACAGAGTAAATGTTTCCTCTGAAGTGAAAAAATTGATAATTTTTTTCCTACCAATATGAAATAGATGTTTGGGCAAAAGTGAAGAGAAAAAAAAGCAATTTATTAACAAAACATAGTGCCCACAGGGCACAGATAAAAAGTAACCATTGGATATTTAAAACTCAGGAACATATGCCGTCCCCTCCCCCAAAACTGGTCGGCTAGTGGTGCGGAGAAAAGATGGTGGCTCCTGTCCCCGGAAAAAAAGAAACAAAGGAAAAAACCCACTTGGCCGCTCTGGCATCAGTGGAAAAAACCTGATTATAGTCCTTTCTTCACTGTGGATGTAACGGAGGGCTCGGTGTGTTTTTCTGATGCTGGCTTGGCTTCTTCCAGAGTCCAGGACGAAACGGAGTGGCGCGGCTTCTCCCCTCTGGCCACCGAATTGCTCCAGAAGAAGAATCACACAAGTCAGAGAAAAAAGGATGGCGGTCCTGGAAAAGCTGTTTGCCCCAGCTAACAAATACGAGCTAGCTAAAGAGCAGCAATGTAACTCTCCTGCATGCAGTGAGCAGGACCCTGGAGCTGAGCTCCAAAAGCAAATGGCTTTTAAACTGCCTGCGCCTCCCCTGCCCCTTCTTCCGGGTTGAATGTAAAGGCACAGAACCTTTTAGGCATACAAGGCAACGGAATATAGGAGTACAGGAATGGCACAGCATCCACCCAAGACAGTGGGCCAGTGGTGAGCAAAAGGTGGGGAGGAGACGCAGCTGGGACGGCTGACCTGAGCTGTCCGGAAGGATATTCCATACCATATAGCAGCACACTCAGCAGCAAAACTGGGAAGGGGGAGTTTTGGCCAAAGTAGCTGCTGCTCATAGAGTGGTTGGGCATCAGTTTCTGATGGTGAGTGATCATTGCTTTTGCATTGCCTAATTTATGTTTCTTTTTATCCTCCCCATTAAACTGCCTTTATCCTGACCCAAAAGTTTTATTCTCTCTTCTGCCCTTCCAGTTCTCATCCCCATCCCTCTGGGGGAAATGAGTGAGGGCTTAGCTTAGCTGCCAGCAAGAATTTAAGCCAGATTTTTAAAGAAAAGATAAAAGACTGTAAAATTCCTTATTTTCCTTGTTTGAGTTGTACCAAATAGCTTTAGTTTATGAAATAAAACTGGATTTTAATACAATCTTATTTTGATCCAAATTGTTACACTTGTACATGTAAATTAAAAAAAAAAAATCCTAAGGCTCAAACAAGAAAAGTCTGTTATTTATTCATTTTTTAATCAGGAGGATTTTGAAATATCAGGAGGATATAAAAAACAACTTTTGAATTAATTAATCTTTAGCTTCTTCTAGGTAGCAAGACTCGTTGATGCTGGCTAACGATGTTTTGACAATCTTGCCCAAAACCATGCTTAGTGGGGAAAAAAAAAAAAAAGTGAGAAGAGAATTAATTGGCCCTTTCAGTGTCCTTCTTTGAACTGAGAACATAATCCCTGGATTTATTTTTGAGAGTTTACATGTTCTGATGTAAAGGAACCAAATCTTAATTTTTTTTTATTAATTTGGCCTTTAGGTTTACAGCTAAATATAATGTGTTTAAGGATGCTTGTTTCTACTACAATTATTTCTGCTGTTTTGTACATTGAAAATATACAATTGAAGTACATAGGTCTATATACCTTTGAAATGTGTAGGTAAACTTCCTTCCTGATTTCCACCTACATTTTAGATCAAATTATTATTAATCATACTTAAGGTAAATTTTTCTCTCTCTCAGTGTTAAGTTAAACAAACAAATAAATAAATAAATAAATGGCTTCTCTCATCTTTCATTTCTAGGAAATACCGGCAGTTGAATAAAAAGCGATTAAGTTAATCATTCCGTTTAAAATATTCCTCTCCATCCTATTCTTTTGTTCCACAGCCTATTTTTGTTATAATGGAAAGATAAGCCCTATAGGATTCTGATAAACCATTCGTTTGGAACCTATCACATATTCCATTTTCACACACTTAGCTCAAAGTGTGTTAATTGGCTGCATGGCCCATCTATGCTCTAGGGGAGAAATATTCTTACAATCACAGTAATTGCTCAAATCCTTGAGCTGAGGAAACAAAGAAATAGCGAAAATTATTGAATGAATTGATGTGGACAGTTTGATGGCACTGAGGATTTTGATCATTTTGGCATGATTGAGCATTTGGATTGGTTGTCCATATTTTCTGTGTGCTGAGAGTGTGGGCTATAAACAGACATACATGTGGCATTCACTGCATTTCATTCCTGTATACAGCATGTATAATGGAAGTGTAAGGATTTTCCAATTAGCAAAAAGGGCAGCAGAAGTTACACTGTTCTGCTGGCAGCACAGAGGTTCAGTCTTGGCTTCTACTGGCATCACTGAAGGAGTGAACAGAACCTTTTCCAAGGCGGGGGTTGGGAGGAAGTACACTTTAAATACATGATGAGCATTTCTTTTTAAATCCATCAAGATTATTCCTGTCTGCATAATGCTTTAAGTCACTTCTATTGCTGAATGTTGTTTCTTTCTGTGCTGTATTTTCTTCTGCAAATGGTGGGCATGCTATGGACAAGGCACTCTGAAGAGTATCAGTTTTTGTAAATACAGGACCCTGTCTGCCACACACATGGCCTCAGCTTTGGAGTTTCCTCTGACTGTGGGATTAACACTTTCTGGTCTTCCAGGGGCTTGAAGGAAGCAGCTTCCATGGTGACATCCACTAGCCAAAGTGCTCAAATTTCAAACTCACTTTTGCTTCTCTAGGCATCTTTGGATATCTCACAGGAAATTAAATTGGAAAAGTTTGATACCTTGCAGCAGTTTTTATGTCCAGTTCTTTACTTAGTGATAGGAACTAAAAAACCTTCTCCTTTCACAACCAGTCCATTTTCTACCACTGAGAACAGAATGAAATATTATCACTATTTTTCGAAGATGCTGTAGGTCTTCTGTTTTGTGCTGATATTTAATATATTTAATTTCCGTATCTTAGAATTCACGCTGTTGATATTCTTTCCAGCTCCCTACAACCCAACCCTCATAAGGATAAATGTTAATTCTTTGTTTCTGATTCGCTCACAGGTTTCATTCCTCTGGAACTGATATAGAGTACTTCAATTCCCAATAATTCAAAGTCCTTTTTTGTCTTATTTTTCAATTAAATGACTTTTTGGATATGTATTTTGATGAAATTGGGGTGACAGGCCTCTAGCCACCAGACTAATCTAATTACAAACTAATTTACTGACAAAATCAATCATTTTTCATATTCAGAGTCCTCATCCCTGTCTTCAAGTGCTCTCTCTGCAACTCCATTCAGAACATGATCACTGCTTTCCTTCCAGAAAAATGGGAAACTTGCCTCGGTAAAGATAAGGCTCATTTTGTGAACCATGATCACAAAACACACAGTTGTAAGATCTTGGAGAACTTAAGATCAATGGGAATTTGCAAAAACAACCCAAACTCCAAACCTAATCATGGAATCACAGACTAACTTGGTTTGGAAGGGACCTCAAATATCACCAAGTTCAACATCCCTGACATAAGCAGGGACACCTTCCACTCCACATTACTCAAAGATCCATCCAGCAAAGCCTTGAACACGTCCAGGAATGGGACACCCACAGCTTCTCTGGACAATCAGTTCAGTGCCTCGCCACCCTCACAGCAAAGAATTTCTTCCTCATATCTAATCCAAATCTCTCCTCTTTCACTTTAAAGCCATTGCCCTTATCCTCCCCTCTGCGTCCTCGTAAAATGTCCCTCTCCATGTTTCCTGTAGGTCCCCTTTGTGTGCTGGAAGGTGCTCAAAGGTATCCCCAGAGCCTTCGCTTCTCCAGGACAAACAGCTCCAACTCCCTCGGCCTGTTTTCACAGAAGAGGGGCTCCACCCCTCTGATCATTTTGTGGCTTCCTCCGGATTTGCTCCGGCATCTACTTCACATCCTTCCTATCTTGGGGCCCCAGAGCTAGATGTAATATTCCAGCTTGGTTCTCACCAGAGTGGAGAAGATAGGAAGAAGTATCCCAAAACCAGACTCTCCACCCCACCTTGAAAGCCCCACCTTTGTGTTTTGGGCACCCTCCAGTCTTCCTGTAACTCATTGAAAACTGCTTTCATGCTTTTTTTTTTTTTTTTGTGTGAGTTAATGTGCTTTCTTTCTAATTGTTTTTTAGTTTAATGAAGATTAAGCCTTGCCCAACTCTGTACCAAGCAAAAATTAGTTTCAGGGATCTAATTCCTGAAGAAACTTGTTGAATCTGTGTATAAGGATCAGGAAATAAGAACACAGACTCTGTGGCTGTGACCTTATTTATCAAGCAGGACCTGAGAAACGAAGTAAAGTGGCATTATGTGGGGCTATTCCTTGAAACACAGACTTCTGAGAAACAATGGGAAGCTTGGAAAGGGCAATGACTGTGGCAGCATAGTCAAGCAGAAAGGAAAACATTTGTGATAAGGGAATGTTTATGCTGTCGGTGCCAGCTCCTTGACTCACATGAGGTTTTCTGCAACTGTTCCTGAGTACAACGGCATTATATCCAGTAATATCAATTTTCTGGAGTAAACTAAAGTAACAATTTTAATTGTCACTACAGGTGTTGGAGGGCAACTGGACCAAATAACGGGACAAAACCAATCAATAAATCTTCTAACTTACTACTAAACAGGTATGTACCAGCACAGTTGGACAACGACAAGTTCCTGAATTTATAATAACCAATCTATTCTCTTTGCACCAAATGCATAACAACCTTGTTTTAAAAAGTAAGTTATATCCTTCCTGTGCTATACTCTGCAAAATTCCTCCACAGAAATCTGTTATGTATTACTTCTGTTTATATAAAGCATAATGTCTTCTTTTTAGGCATATTAAATAGGTATGACTAAGGCAAATGTATATTATGATTTTTAATAAACAGAGAAGTCAGATAGCCTCTTCTATCCTGACAAAGCTTGAGAAACCTCTCAGTAAATCTGCGATCAAGTAATTACAAGATTAGTCCAAGAATTTGAAAAGTTCTGCCGTTTACATTGACCATTTGATGGCTGAAGTTAGCAAACCTTTCATGACACATGGGTGCGTAGGGTGGGCAAATTAAAGGGATTATCCCACAGGTTCTCTAACCATGGAAAATGATTTTCTTATTACCACCTGTGACTCGTGTCTGACAAGTTGGGAGTGAAACAGATTTCATCTGCAATCCCAGAAAAAAAAACCCAGTATCTTAAAGCACAACATAGATATTCTCTATCTTATCATTGTTTGTGACCCATGTGTAGCTCAGTCCTTGTAAGCAGCTAGCAATAGAAAATTAATGTTAATAAACTATTAAAATTATCAGCAGTTATGACCCTTGGTTAGAAGGAGATAAAACTGAAAATCTATCCTGTCGTGAAAGGCAGGACGATTTTATGGCTGTTTCAGGACAGAAAAGAGCTCTTGAACTCACATGTGAAACCTTGATTGCTATTATGCTCACCAGAACAGATAATCTTTTTGTAAACTGATGCAGGAATCAGAGGAAATCATGCAGAAATTAAATTAAAAAGTTAGAGTTCTACTGTGGATCTAGTCCCTTCTTAAAGGAAGCCTGCTACACCCATACATGGGCATCAACAGAGACACTTCCACAGAGACTTATCCTATCTTTGTATGTCCAATAGGCCTGGTTTCTCTTCTCATAACTGCTTCTTCTTCCTCTGCTTTATTTTCCCATCTACGCAATTGAAACCTTCACTCTTCTTCTTGGTCTTCTGTTTATCCCAGTGTTGAATCAGACATGCCCAGTTCCTTCCTTCATTAAAATCTCTTTGTAGGTCTAGTCTTGACCTGGATCTCTGCTCTGTGTAGATGCATTTCTCTTTCAATCTCTGTTTTCATCACCAGTCAAGGCAAGCTATGTGCTGATTCAATTTCCTCTTGCACTCAAATTACAAACTAATCTAAAACCTAACACCTAGATTACAGGGCTGAGTTGAGTGATTTTTTTAATTTTATTTTTTTAGTTTAACGGAACATGTAGATGCACAGTCAGCACATTGAATAGTGTTAACATACAAGCTTGAAGGAATTTTCCAAGGAAAAAGAGACTGAGAAGTATGAAAGCATCAATGGAGAAGTTCAGTTTCTGACCTTCAGTAGTGTTGGTGCCAGCCAACAGCACTATACCCAAGGTGACAAGAGTATTATCTTTATAAGACCTTTTCTGGATTTTGGCCTCACTTTACATCCAAAGAGCTCAGACTGGACTCAAGAAAGTAACAGAGTGCACCAGGGTCTTGATCTCAGAATCTGATTCAGTTCTGTCTGGAGTGCTGGCTGTCACACAGCAACTACTTGAAGAATGCCATTTCTTTGTGTCTCTTCTGATTTATTACTGGGTGGTTCAAGGTTTGTGGATTCCTTCAAGCTTCATGAACAAGGCAGCAGGCATTTCCCTGCCTCACCAGGGCTGTGGCTGTAGTTTTGTGATCATCTAACCCATGGAAATCATCAATGTCTGAACACCCATGCTGTTGCCTACCTTCCCATGCATTTCTAATCATTCTGACATCCAACCACCATCACGGCAATGTCAGGCAGCAACCCGTCCTTCTGTGGCAGTAGGTGCTGCTGGAACCACAGCTGGTGAGTACCTTTATGGTTCTCCATCAGTGCTCGGATGGAACAATCCCACATTTCTTTTACTCCAAGCCCACAAGCATGTGCAGCATCCAAAACAGGCATCCCTGCTGCTCTGAATCCTGGCCTAGATGAAATGGGAACTAGTCTCTCAAAGCTTTCAGAGTTTATCCTGAGAATGTCTCACAGACTGCTGTTTCCACATTCTTGCTCATCCTCACAGACTTTCCTGTTTCTCTTTCTGACTTTTTATTTTTCAAGAGTTTGTATTTTTTTAGTTCTATTAGCTCTCTTTCACATTTTTTTCCGCCTAACACTGTTCTTATTGTCTTAGTAGGAGAGATCCCTCTCAGAGGGAACCATCCTCTGATCCACAGCAGAAGGCTGAATGATGGCAGGAGCGATGCTAGTTCAACCCTGCTGTAATATTATTTTTGTGTTACTGCTCACAAAACCTAACATGTTGCCTATTGTGTTTGAGCAGGGATGACTCCGACTGAACTCTAGAACTGTAGCTGAAAAATAAATGGAACTATCATTTTTCTGTTTAATTTTTGGTCAAGAAACTGCTTTGTAATGTCTCTACAAGAGATGTGACTCAAAGCCTTCCTCTTTTTAGTGAGCTATCATATACTAATGACAGGGTTTGGGGTTAGCATTCATTCCTGTGGTTCAGGCATAATTTTCAAGGCTCACTGGCTTTTTTATTTCTTTTTTTAACAGCAGGAACTCTTAAGACACTTTTCATATATGTCTGCAGCTTGTTTTATTTATAATATTTAAACAGTGATTAATCTCCTCTGAAGTCTTGAAGATCCAATAACATGTTAGAGTGAAATCCCCTGTTAACTGTGCTGAACACTCTTGTTATTCTGGAACATTTAGTTTAATTATTAAACATTAAACAAGTTCAGGGAAAATTCATGTGTAAGGAAAAAAATCCTTTGCTCAGGTACACATTTCTTTCCTTGATCAGTGTCACTGTCCACTTGTTTAGTAGCAAAACACAGTAACAGATGGCAGTTGTAGGGTACAGGGAATCACTGCCAACCTGGGCTTTAAGGCTGATCAGATAGTGGTAAGAGGTAGTCCTCATTAGATCTGTGGGTCAGTTCTGCTGTCCCAGCACAATGATGGTCTCTGACAGCTCAGCAGCTTCTCCAGTGGTTCTCTCTGCATGATGAAAACAGCATTAGACCTTGCATGTTTGAGATTGCTATCGCAGAGAAGCGAAAAGAAAGGCTTGTTCCTTCCTGTGTGTGGGCTGAGAAAACCCTCAGTAGCTCTTGGTCAAACAGCAACACCAAAAACTGTTTTTTTCACTCTGCTTATGTGATGCTACGCAACACATATGCTGCATGAAATGGCACATTTCGGGGTGAAGTCACAAGAAGAAGAGATTATAAGGTAAAAAATCAGACATTTTATTGCTATAAATAATGAAAAATATTGTAATCTATTTCTAACAGATATGAAATGTTGGCATTAAACTGTGATTACACTGTTTAGAATGACTAAAACTTGTACATTCCCAAAGCCACTTTGAAACATTAACAATATACACTGGAAAATGAATTGGTTTGCAAAACCTTTGATATAGCAAAGTTTCTGGGAAATTTCTTGTGCTTGTCTTGGCAATAATCGACAGGTATACAATTTTAAACACTTAAATGCTTTTAAGGCCATGAATTTTAAAAGGACGTAAACAGAAATATTTATATTGATTTTGTCTTTCTAACAATACTTTGCCTGATGCTTCTTAAATAAGAGGTTTCTTTGAAAATGTTTTGCAGTTGCAGTCTATCATTTTACAGATAAGGGCAAAGAATTAAGAATCGGGGATTAAAACAAGCTTACTGATTTCAAACTTCAAAGGAATCAGAGAGAGAAGACCCTGCTTTTCAAGAGATAATTTTTCAGCTCTCACTTTGTTCTTTCAAAATCCTTTTTAAGGTAAGGATAAATTTCATTAGAAAAGTATGTATCTACGCCACATGTTACCTCTGTATACTTGTGCAGAAATTTTTATGCAATTTCGTGTTTTAAGTCTAAATTAGAATGCGGCTGTATGTGGCCATGTTAAACAAAAAATGCCAAAGGAATGGTATCTTTCAGAAGATCATTCCCAAATTAATTTTTAGCTTTTCTTCCCTGTTCATAGTAGAGTAGCGTAGGTGAAATTCTGTAGCAAAATTACTTGCAGATGAAGAAAAAAAGAGATTGAATTTTCATCTCCAGAACTTTGTTTTCAATTTGCCCCCCATATCTAGAAACAAACTGTTGCTACCTTATGAGTATTCTGTACCCGTCCAGTGAGATGCTAAAATGGTGGATCAGGTGAACCTACGTGATAGATACAATATGTCAGAATTCCAGCATTTTCCCACCGTCAATTTTAGCTTTATAACATGAGTGCTGATAAAACTTGCACAATCTAAAAACAGAGAGTGTCTTTATTATTTCAAATAGCTGAATCCAGAGGCAAATAATTGAATAAATTATAGTATAGTAATTATAGTATAGTAAATTAAAATCTCATTCATAATTACGTAAAACATGGGTTTAACACTAAGACGCATGAGTTACTGCTGTCATATGAAGTATAGGGTTGTATACTACATGGGATGATGTAATTTTAGGTACAATTCAGGACAGCGTCTCTTGATGAATCCACGACATTCCAGTTCACAATAAAGGAAATAACAAAGAAAATGTGTCACTCCTATTTTTCCTTCTCAGTAGCTTCCAAAGCAGGAGCTTACAAGGATGCTTAACAGCTGCATAACCCAACAGAACCATTCCTCCAATGACATGCTGCTGGACTTCTCAGAGAAGCTCCATGCTGTTCTGATAGTCCTGTACCTCATCAACCTGGCTGGTGGCACCCTTGGGGTCATTATAATGTCCCAGCAGTTGTTTCAAAGGAGATCACAATCTGTGATGACCATTATCATCATCAGCCTCCTCGTGCTGCACACCTTCATGCTCCTCACCATCCCCTTCCGCCTCAGCTACTACATTTTGGGCGAGTGGAAATTCGGGAGGTTCGCGTGCAGGCTCGCCAGTGCCTTCATCTACCTTCACATGTACGCCACCTTCTCCTTCTATGTGGCCATCATCGTTGCCCGCCTCCTGCGCCTGGAATTCCGCCGGTGCTACACGGCCACCTGGGTGGGCTCTGTCTGGCTGCTGGGAGCCCTGGTCATCACTCCTGTCCTTCTCTCCTACTACGGCACCTCCAAGTCCTACAACTCCTCCAAGTGCTTCCAGTTCCACAGGGAGATCCAAGAGGCTCACATGGTGATCGCAAACTACTGCCTGGTTGGGATTTTGGTGTCAGTGTGTGCTGTGCTCACCGTAATCCAGCTGACTGTGATCTACAGAGTAGCTGTCAAACACTGGCCTGACGTTAGCTGTCAGCTGGAATTCAGGGCGCAGGCAAAGAGTTTCTTCTTCATCCTGGTGACATTGGTCTGCTTTATGCCTCATCATGTATTCAGAGTATATTATATCCAAAACTACCTTGATGAAGATCATAAACTGCTCCTGTATAACGAGGTTTTTTTAGCTTTAACAACAATGTGCTGCTTGGATATGCTGTGCTTTATAGCAGGAATTGCCCACTGAACTGTGACCTTCCACGAAATCCAGCTGCAGTGCATCAATGCTGGCTTTTGACAGAATTGAAACTGTGTTGGGGTTTTCCTGAGCTAGGAAGACTGGTGAGTTTTGGCATGTGTCTACAGGTCTACAGCATTGCTTGGCTTTTGCAGACCAGTAAGGTTTCTCTTTCACAAGCTAATGATTTTTGTTTTCTCTCTAGAAGGCAGACACACACATGAGTCTTACTTCTGTCTTGACCTAAGAGTCATGCCTTGAACTTTCATTAAGATTTTCCTGAGGGTCCTTCTCTAGCAATTACAGCACAAACATATGTTCCTTTATCACTTTTTTCCTCAGTGTCTCAGTAGCCACAACCCACTGTGGCCAATAAGTTGTCTGCTCAGAAGATCTAACAACGTCTTCTGGAAATTGTGATATCGAAGGGGAGAGATGGAAGAACGAAATTCCTTTACTATGATATTTGTATTGGTGATTTTATAGAACAAGGACATAAACTCTATTCAAATGAGAAATACTCAGAGAATCACAGAATGGGTCAGATTGGAAGGGACCACAGAGTATCGTCTGGTCCAACCTCCCTTTGTATAATTTACACAAAGTATATATTAAATTAAATTGTATGAAAACTAATCATTATCACAACTTCACCTTTACTTTTGTCATTCCAAATCCACAAGCAGCTCACTGAATTGTGATAATTATATATTTAGATTGAATGAGAGCAGAACAGACCACAGGATTCAGAACTTCTGCTTTATGTCACTCTTCTATCAGGACTGAATCTGTGGTTGTTATCTCTTAGGCCCATTGTAGCCAGAAAAATTTCTGTGGTTCCATAACTGGATCTGGAATTGAGGGGAAGGATCAGGCAGTCTCCAGGACAGGGAAATATTTTACCCGCCTTCAAAAACCTTTGATGTTTGGTCACTTTCAGTTGTCTGTTGATTTATTATCAGATGCCATATTTTTTCCATTTACGCATGTAACAAAACAGAGCTAGAATAAACTTACTGAACAGTGTTTAATCAGTTCAACATATGTTCTTGTATGTGTATACAAACTCGTGCTGAAATATATCTTTTCTCCATTAGATAGATTATATTCTTTGAGAATCACATCCGTTCTGGGAATCTCTGTTTTATCTTCATGATTTAAAAGTTCTTTTTAATGATTCATTCTTCCTGTTCTGCTCTGTGCAGAAGGTCTCTAACCCTTCTGCTGAAGGCCCCATTGTCATTTGCTGTATCCCAGCAGCTTGAGGCCAGATTTCTCTCCATCCCAGACTCCTAGGAGTCACACAAGGTTACACTTCCTCCTTCACAGTCCTGTAAGTTTCCATCATTCTTAGTCTGACAATCCTTGCTACAGAAAGTGCTAAAATCCCTGGATTCAAACAGATTAAAGCTTGATTTGGGAGGATGATAAGTACACTTCAAAAGTAATGTTACTGATACAACAGATTGATGGCATTTCTTTGAATGGAAGAACATGTACCTACTCTGTCAATCCTGAATAAATATTTTTGCCTTGACATTTCTGTAAAAAAAAAACTTTGTTGAAAAGTCCTGGTGGTTTCAGGATCTGTTCTGCCTCTTTTAAAAGGTGTGAGGTGCCCAGGGTCTAGCAGCAAGCCCCAAAATCTGAAAATCCTGGTCTTATGGCTTACTCTAGAGTTATCAGATGCACTCCTGTTCAAACAATAGATTGATCAGCCCACAATTTTCAAAGGCAGCAGGTAGACCTAGTTCAGTATTGCAGAGATGAAGTGCAAAGGGCCAGATTTGAAAGTTGGAACTACCAAAGCCTTTTGAAAAACTGACAAAGCTGCAGGTGGTGAAGCAAGTACACTGATTTTCTCTTACTATACTCCTGAAGCTAAACAAAATAT
Source organism: Malurus melanocephalus (assembly GCF_030028575.1). NCBI lineage: Eukaryota > Metazoa > Chordata > Aves > Passeriformes > Maluridae > Malurus > Malurus melanocephalus. The sequence continues at coordinate 165,042 of NW_026623529.1, forward strand.
CTGTTCCTTGAAGAAGTTTCCTGTATCACTGCCTATTCTCACTGACCTGGTAAAGATCAGAATCATTTTACGTCGCCTGTGGGTCTGCTGATCAGTCCACCATAACGGTGTGCAAGTCTGGGGGAGAAAAAGGGAAATTACCTGCATGTCCTCAGCCGTGACAATGAATCATGCCTTGATGGCCTTGCCTTTGCTATTGCCTGACCTTTTTCACCTGTGGCTGGCTGTGTACTTTGCTGAAATAACCCTGACTTACTGACTTGACTTCCTGGTGCGATGATGCAGCTGTGTGGTCCATCACAGCTGTGTGGTAGCCACACCGTGTGGTTAGTTTGATGCTGGCTGTCCCTGGGTCTGCTGTGCTTGCCTTGGCACTGCACAAATCATCAGCTCTGGCTGTGATAGAATCAACTTGCACAGCATCAAGGCTTTCTCTCTTCCCCACTCTGCCCCATAGTGGGTAGGCTGTGGGGAGACAAGACAACGACAGAGCAGTTGTGTAAGTCCCACTATGGTCCTTCTAATTCAGAGGATAACGGATTAAGCATTGATCTCAGTGTTGTTACATCTAAGTCTCACATTAAAGTGACAGAAATGAGCTCTATTCAATACCCAGTCCCCTACTGAGATCTTTAGAACTACTTTAAAAACTGGTTGGAATAAAAAATGATCACTCTTCAGAAAGATGGTCTGAAAAATAAATTCTGAAAGGACAATAATATTGAGCTCAGATTGTAGGGTATTATTCTTATTGTGTAATGATGTAATTACATGTAATGATGTCCCCATGAAAACAGTTAAAAATGTTGATTTGAATGCCATTTGCAGGACCCAAGTAATTCTGGAGATAGTTATAGACATTAATAATTACTTTCGCATCAAAGGGTCATGTAAAATTGTAAGCCATTTAGTCATCCCATTTATTTTTAATGTTATCCAATGAACACTGGGAAAATCCTCAGACGTTCTGGAGCAGAGAATATCCAGCTGCAAAGTGTATGTTCCATTATTGTTCTGTGCATGAAATTCTGCTTAAACAGAGCAGGCAAGCAGACCAAAGCCAAAATCCCTTTTGCATCCCTGACTTCCTACATTAGTTTGATGCAAAGCCATAGGTGGTTCTTACCATCACGAATGAGTGTGGTCACTGCTGTCACAGCCACACTGCCACCACTGGTGGCCTGACCCTACCTAGGTCTAGCAAATCCTTCTCAACAGTGCCGAGGGTGATGCACAAGGGACATGTCTGGGTTTAATTCACATCTTGCTTCTGATTCATCTGTTCCTTGTGCCTGCTCACCGAGAAAAGTCCTACTGGTGATGCTGTCAGATGGACATGCCGCTCCCTGCAAACAAGCAGAAGGAATAGATGCCTTAGGAGGAAACAAAGACACACTCCCATTCCTTTTTTTTTTTCCTTTTTCACTCAAGCAATGACACCCTTAACACTAACAGATACTGTCACAAGTATCTCTATTTCTTTCTTCTGTGTCAAACCTAAATGTAAAAATTCACTACAGTCCTTGCCTTTTATCACACACCCTCTGGTCTGGGGCTTTGACCGCCACTGTGAGCCACAGAACAGCTATCTGGCATACAGAGCAGAACTACCTGTGGGTAAAATTATGAAAGAAAGTGAAAATCGCTTTATCCATAAGCACATGGATAAAAACATTGCAGAAAAGCTACAGGAGGGCAGCATTTTTTGTAATGATTGTTGCACAGAGAATAAATACCAGACAAAAAAAAACCCAGAGAAATCATGAAAAAAAAAAAAAAAAAAAAAAAAAAAAAAACAAAAAAAAAAACCTACAATTTCTTCACGTCCTTACTACACTACTTCCAGCTGTCAATGAGGAGCCACATTCTAAATCCATGGTAGGTCAAGACCACATGTTGTCACACAAAGGGTGTCACTTAAATTGTACAGAAACATCTTGTTCATCAAACCAACAATTTTGTGATCAGACTGGCAATCAGAGGATGAGAGACATAGCTCCGGAAGGGGATGCTGATGTTGTACATGATGAAAGAATTGCATCTGCTGACTCTCTTGGGACTGAGATGGCATCCCTGCCTGCAGGAGCTCTTCTGCTTCAAGGAGATGTGCATAATCATTTATGCAAAACCACGCAGGAGCACTGAGGTACATGTAGAAACACACAAGCAAACTTCAACTCAGCAGAAGAAGGGAAAGCTGGGCTCCAGATGAAGCAATTTTCTTTCTGACAAGGAAAGATGTGATGGGGATTCTCAGTGCCTTAGTGCTAGCAACAGCTGTCTGCTTTTATGTCCTGGCAGGCAAGGAGGGAGATGATGGATGTGTCAGAGGAAAGAAGGCTGCAGGAGATAGACTGGAAGACATTTTCTTCCATGATGATTCTTTCATTCATGATTTCTCTCAAATACTTGGGAAAGCTGATTTTTGTTTTCCAAGACATAGTGCTGTTGCATAAAACATGGTGTAAGTTCTAAAACTCCATAGAAATAAATTGCATTAATCTATTGAGCAACAAAATAAAAAACCCACTATGAAAAGTTAGAACCTTTCTATGAGATTAAAAAATAGCATAAAATACATGCTGCTTTATTTTCATACTCTGCTTGGCAGAAGTATCAAACCCAATGATACTTCTTACAGCAGTACACAGCTATACTTTATTCAAAGATGTGATAAAAAATCCTTCAGCCATACATTTTAATAAATCCGCTTCCTGTACCAATTCTTCCTCTTTCATTTTCATATCCTCTGCCTGTGGAAACCCTCTCTAAAATGTTGCAATATGGAAACCAGAAGGTAAAAGAGATTCCCACTGGAAAAAAGCTGGAAGAAAAGGGGAATTTTCACAAGCTCCATATTTTGTTTTTCCCTTGGCATTATCATTCCAGCCCCTTTTCCGAAACGTAACCTAAGCAGGTGACTGGTTGTGTGTCCAGGAGGGAGCAAATGAAGAAACAAATTTGGAAATAGTCTTTTCTGCAATGAGGAACACCAAGATGACTCATTGACCCATCTACTGTTCCTGCTGTGGATCTCACTGTCCTTTGACTCTGCTTTGAAAGCACAAAATGTCAGTGCACAGGCTGGCAGTGCCTGTCCCATAAACAAGGCTGTGCAACATCAGTCACCAGGCACTTTCCTGCTTTAGCTCTTCTGCTACCATCTACAGTTACCCTGAAAACATTCCTATCTGTAAAAGGGAAGTTTTCCTAGTTACTGATAATCTTTTCCCCTAGCCCTTAGAATTCCTCAAAGGATAAATATATTTTCAGACAAATGCCATGTGAAAACTGCCAGTCTTTTTTATCTCTAATTTCCCCCTTCCCTTGACATTTTACCCTCTAACTCCCTGACAAGAGTAACATCAGCAAAAGTTACTATTGGATTAGTTAAAACTTTTAAAAATTTTAGGCTGATGAACAAAATATCTCTGTGCAACCTGTGTTCCACCTTTTGTGTTATAAGAGATGATCACATCTGTGTGTGGTTTAGCCCCAGCTGGCAAGTAAGTACACCACACAGCTACTAACTCACCTTCTTCCCCTGCCCTCCCTCATGGGATGGGGAGGTGAATTAGAAATAAAAAAGACAAAACTTGTCGGTTTAATAATTAAAATACAGTAAAATGTAATAGTAGTATTAATAATACTAGTTATGATAATAAAAATAATAATTGTGATGGAAAAGAGGGAAAGAGAGAAAGAGAGAAAGAGAGAGGGAGGGAGGGAGAGAGAGGGAAATAAAACCAAAAAAATAAGCGATGCGCAATGCAACCGCTCACCACCTACTGACCAGTGCCCAGCCTCTCCCCCAGGAGCAATCAGAGGGCTTCCAGACAACTCTCCCAAGTTTATGGATGTACTGGGAATAGTAGTCTGTGCTGTGGAATGTCCCTTTGGCCACTCAGGTCAGCTGCTCTGGCTGTGCTCCCTCACAGCCTCTTGTGCACCCGGCAGAGAATGAGACATTAAAAAGTCCTTGATTTAGGGTAAGAACTGCTCAGCAACACCCAAAACATCAGTGTGTTATCAACATTGTTTTCATCCCAAATTCAAAACACAGCATTGCACTAGCTACTAAGAAGAAAATCAACTCAGTCCCATCTGAAACCATGGATTTAGTGAGTGATTCTTCAGAATACCTGAATGAAGAGCCCTTTGAAAGTAGTTCTTACTTCCTTAAAAGATGAATGTGTTGGTACCATATGGCACATGGTTAATCTCCTCACTGTCTGTTTTCCTTTCATCTTCTTGGTGAAATATTGGTTTTATGTTTGTGGGTGGGAAAACTGACTTACTGAGCACCAGAAAGTTCAGTGTAATTTTTCCAGGTTTCTAGACTTGAGCTAGTCTGTTACTGATTACCCTAATACTTGACTTTATTTGATTTGTTGCCAGCTGAGTTCTGGCAGGAGGAGGCTGGAGAATATAAGGTTTGAAACCACTGCCTCAAACCAAACTTACAGCATGATTACAATCACTTTCCAGGTTTATACAGCTTTAAAGTTTATTTGGGTAACAAAAACTCTTACACAACCTGGTGTCTGCCCACAGATGTGTAATCTGCACTCTAAGCAGGTTCCCACCATGCAACCACATCAAGTGAAAAGCTTTGTTCTAGGACCCATGTCATGTACATGGAATGGACACAGCCTTCTGACTCAGAAGACAATCTTTATGCCAAAGCTTTTTTTCAGCTTTTTGCTGAAATACCTGAACAGCCTTGCTGGTGGCTTCCTATGACAGGATCGCTCACTCTGTATAAATATGAGAATGATTTAGTAAATAATCTCACAACAGCAGTTGCTTCTCTATGTGAAGCATTAGAGCAAGATTAGAATCACATAGAGGAAGGATCTCTTAAAAGTCTGAAAAATTGAGACAACAAAACCAATAAAATCTTAGGTTTTATAAAAGAGAAACACTCCAGTTGTAAAACTTGGGCCATAAAAAGTCAAGATAAAACAATGCAAGGGAGAATGGGAAAAGAAAGAAATGTGTAACTCATGACCATTTACTTTTTATATTTAAAATACAAGCAAGTTAAGAGAGAGCAAGAGAGAAATAGATAAAAAGACAAAGGAAGAAAAGAGCCACTGTAAAATGTGTCTCTGAAGTAAGCTAACAAAATTTGAAGGTCAAAGACAAACAACAAATGCTATATGACAAATAGAAGTGGCTGAAAGATTAAATTGGGAGATATTGAAGACAATTTTAAGAGAGTCTTAGAAGACCAAAACCATGGATTGCACTTGCAGGAGTGGAGCTGCCCTCTGAAATCAGATTATCTCTATTATTAAGTATAATGACAACAAATTCCATTCGTTTTCTTCTAGAATTTTTCCCCTACTAGCACTCACAGAGCTTGAAAAGGAATTCAATTAAAAAGAAATGCTCTTTTCTCATTATCAGACAGAATAAAATCTTTTTAATCAGACCGTACTGATCAGACAGAATAATAATTTGATAAGAAAGCAATACATCCTCTACCCCTACTTCTCCAGTGGTGAGCTTCTCATGAAATAGCTCCTGGGGAAAAGCTCTCAGCTCACCTTTGTCCCTCCACACCCACACCTCATGAGCCAGCAGGGATCTGATCAAAGCATCCCAGGTTTTCTGCCAGCAGGTAACACCACCAAATAGTCCCCATGTGCTGACATTTCCCTGAGCAGCTGCTGTCAGAGAAGGCTACAGCTGAAGTGGCATGGAGACACTTCCAACCCAACAGTGCCACTTTGTAATCCAGACATGGAGTACAATCTTTGCCCAGGGGGTTGCAGAGTGGGAACAGGAGGAGCCAGGGTAGAGAAAGGATGTTGTCTGACTTCGGGGCCTAAAGGTGCAGGTTGTGCCAGTCTTCAGGCTGCAAAGCCACCATCCTTGGACTTTGGGAACACTCTTCTCACACATGGCTCTAAGTTAGAACTTACGTGTTTTGCTGAATTTATAAGTTAGAAGAGAGTCCACAAGGCTTCCCACCTATAAAATCTACACACAGCTGCAATCCAGCAAGTTTTGGAACATCAACTCTTCCTGCAAAACCAGGAGAGAATATTCCTCATTCCTTACTGCTAAGRGTAAGCTCCTGCCTTTGTTTTCTRGTGAGTAATCTCCCTGCAGAAGGAGCATTTCATGAGGTGCTGCCAGCTGGCCAGAGGAACATAGCTGGGCACATGCTCCTGGGAGGGAAGTCAGTGGGAATATGAGTGTATAAGCAGCTAGCGGAACCAACAAAACATGCTTTCAGAGAATTAAATGAGATGGATGCCAGCCAGTCAGAAAAATATGTGAATGCATATTAAAAAAATATGGTAAGATTTCAAGYAGTTGAAATATACCATTATTCCATGTGGTAACCTGAGAAACCCTTTTTTACACAGATTTAGAAGAGGCACTGGCAGAATATCTCAAACAGACCTGGCAGTGACGTAAGCACCCAGTTTGGCAATCATTAAACAACCGTGTTAGCTGCTCTGGGGAATGCCTCCTGAAATCTGTATAAGCTTTCAGAGGAAAGAACTCATTAACCTCCAAACTGAGATGTAATTTTGCCACACCACAATAKCATGAGAATGTCCTGTCACTCTGTGATTTATTGCTCTTAAAGGGACCATGCTACCACATGTCCTCAGATAAACTAGTGGGCACCAAGAAAATGCACATAAAAACAATTTTCAGGACTCTCAGAGGAATTAACAGAGCAGACTTCTTTACTGGATTAACTTCACTTATCCCCATCTATCAGAGCTGTAGAGACCTCCCCCTCTTCTCTTGCCAAACTCTCTTGTGTTGTGTAACAGCATTACGAGAGTAATTTGTTTCCAGATGATATTGAGGAGGACTAATATTAGGAATGGATATGTGCAGAACTGCTATTGCACTGTTCTGCCTTGCGCAGCTCCAAACTTGGTATGCACTGGCTCAGGATGAACCAAAACCCGAGCAGTTCTAGCTGCATCATTTTTCTGTTCCAGCAATGGGGAGAAGAAAACCAGTAATGATCCATATCCTATATTGACGCACTTAACTTTTCCTGTCTAATGTTTAGACCTCCTCTTCCTGTCCATCAGAATGTCAGGACCCACCAGAGATTCTCTACATGTGAAGTTGGTTTGTCTCAGAAATGATGTTTACAGCTGGAAAGAAGTGAAGAAGGAGGTGTCAGTAAATCACTTGACTGCTGCCTGTGCTGAGGTGGAGAAGCTTTACCCATGGTGTGCTAATGCACCAACTACTCCCCACTGGACGTTCAGAGAAGACAGGCATTTTGCAAGACTGTTTCACCATGTCTAAAACACAGGTGCATGCAGGGTGTGTTGGAGCTCATGTCCTCTGATCAGGAAGGAAGTGATCAGCAGGTCTGCAGGGTAAGAGTGCTGCTGTCAGCAAAGACTTAACGGCACAAAGTATTGACAGCACTTAGCAGTGTTTACACTGACTCCCAAAACATTGATGCAGCTCACTGGCAAGTACAAAATCCCAGTTTTCATCAGGAAAAAGAATGATTTCAGAATGTTCTGAGAGCTGCAGAGAAATATTTACCAGCAAATTCTCAGCGACACTGTCAGTCTTTGGCTTTAGCTTCACGTTTTCATACACAACAGCCAGCAGCTACGGACCTACCTGTGGTGGCGATGGCTGATTACTTACTCATTACAGGGAAGAAAGAGATGGTGATCAGGATGTGTGGAACTGCTGTGCATCCCTGGCAGCATTCTGAATAAATAAAAATTAGGATGTCCTAATCTGGTGTAGATTATGTGAGCAGACCACATCAACAATCACCTCAAAAAGCACATCCATTTGTTTTGGACTAATATAATCTTCAAACAAAAGAGGACTTGCACCATCCCCAGGTTGTTGTGCATTGAAATAACAKGCAGTGGTGAGCACAAAGGTTGTCAAGATTTTCAAGGCTATTTGTTATAATATTGATGCCCTGATATGGAAAAATCAAGATGGCCTTTCAGTTCTGTCAGACATGGCTGGTGACAACAGCAGAGAGAATATCAAAAGGTTTTTTTGTACTCTGGGGTCTGTGCTGTGGAAGATGCTGACTTTGCTGAGAGCTTCTGAAACATGTCCTCTCACTTTGCACAGTAAATGAAATGTGCTGTTGCAAGGGTGAAAACTGATCAACAACAACCGGGCTGCACCAGGTGTCTAAGGGGAACACAGCTTGTCTCGGACTCTAAAATTGCCAATATCATGATGATATGTCAGAAACTGACTTTGCCTCCCCTTTGAAGAAACCTCTGAYAACAACAAAAGAATAAATCCAAACCAAAGGAAAAACTCCAGCTAATCAGCTTTTTTTTGGAGACCGGCTGGATCATCCAGATGCTGAAACAAGCAGAGTTTCTCTAAGGAAAATGTGAGAAGTTTTATAATATTGATGGAAATTGATGGAAGCTCACAGCTATATTTCAACACATTTCGTTTCTGTGAATATAAACTCTGCTGGAAGTAATGTAGAAGCAATGCTAACAATTTGATTCACTGATGAGGAGGAAAGCTAGCAATGAACTCACACAGCACAATGATTTCATAAATGAAGAAATATTTGTTGCCCTGCAGCAAATCTGCAGCAGAGTGTGYGCAAGATTTCTGGATTTATCTGTAATCCAGCATGCAGCTCTCTTTCTCTTAAGTACCTGATGCTACCTGCTCTTCCATTAAAAAGATAACAGGCACTGTAGCACGTGGAAACCCAGCCACACAGCTATTTCTTTCTTTTGAATTGAATTCTGTGTTATTAAATGGTTTTCCTGCGATATCACAAAGGAAAAGCTCTCCAGCTCTGTCATGCTAAGTGGCACACTGGTTTTATTGTGCAGAATGTTGTATGTGCATAGGCAAGAGCCATGACAGCATGAAGAGCACCACACTACAAAACTTTCATAACAATGAAATTATTAACACAAGTCACTCTGACACACTTTCCAATAATTGCTTTGTATGTTTGATACCATAAGCATTTATGTTAGATGGCTCAAAATGTGACACCACTAGAAGCCTTTTTGATAGAATTATTTTCAAACTTGTTTAACAGAACTGTGGTTCTAGGTGGTATCGTGGTATTTTTTGTTGGTTTTGGTGTCAGGAAAGACTCATGTGGGATTACTCATCAGCACTGTCTTCCCTTTCTTCTTTGCCATGCTCTGTTGCATCTGCCCACTTGTCAGCTTCTCAGAAAGCATCTCACCAGCTTTCATACATTTCTTCCTCAGCTGTAACACAAACACCAAGTGACATGCTCAAATTAGCCTCGAYAGTTTCTAAGCTTCCAACATTTTGGTTTTAAAGAGGGTCTGTCAGGTTCTTCACCGTGAGCTGAGTTGGCTTCTGAACAGATTACGTTTCACTATCCCTCACATATACCACAAAAACCCCACCCAGAACAGAGAATATCCCTCATACCAGTGGAGCTACCGCAAATCAATTATGTCATGCAAACTACTGGTTGGAAAGCACACTCTGAAAAAAAGCCCCAGTGCACAACATTTAACAGAGTGTTTTTAAAAAAAGATTAGAGAAGGCTACAAAATTTTTTTTTCCATTCAGCTGTAATGAATCACTCTGTGGTCGGTGTTATCTCTCCCTGTTTTTCCACTGTTTAAACTTCCCGTTCGTCACAAAGTCACTCGCTGATGCTGTGGCCACCCAAAAGATATCTGTGTCCTTTAACTCAGTTATCTTGAAGAGATGGGTACTTTCAGCAGGCAGAACAGYCCTTTCAAAAATAAGTGTTTCAGAAATTACATAGAAGAATTAACATCTGAACTCACCAATCTGTTATTACCACTACTCAGAGAGCTCAGATATTTGTCTTATTCTGTCTAATTTCTGGAGCTCACCCAATCTCCATCCATTCTTGGCTTTAACAACCAGAGAGGTCACCTCTCTGACACTCCCAGATCAAACACTGAAGCTTTCTGCCCTTCACATTACACAAATTACTGTAAATTGCCTAACTSTTCTAATTTCCAGTGCTTTACAATTTGCTATTCATGGTCTCATTATACCTTTTTATACTCTTTTGGAATTGTTTACAGTAAGTGAGCTACAGTGGACAGTGCAATCCTGATAAATTTGTGGGGAATGATCCGGGTTACCTGAGCTCTTTGAGAGAAGCTGTGAAGAATTTATAGATTGTATTATTCATGTAACAGTGAAGCTGATAAGAAGATGGGATTTGGTCTCATGTTCCTAATATTAATCACTAATCACAACACACATCAAGTTGCATAAGAGACAGGATATGCCTGAAATCAGCCTGCTGCCRACATCCCTCTATTTAAAAATAAAAGCAATCAGCAAAACAAAGGAGACGAGAATCAGTAGTGAATTGTAACTGAGCTGCTTCATTGAGACACTTTAAGAATTTATTTTTCCCCTCCCCATCTCTCCTTCAGAATGGAGTGTTAGTCAGCTAGAAAACTACACAGTGAATTCTCACATCTGCATCAGTCTTTCTGTCCTTTCTCACATAAAGGTAGTCCTCCATTCACAGCTTTACATTAGTGAGTGCTGTGTTTAGAGTGTTAATCTTCACTTTACATAATCTTCTCCTTTCTATACTCCTGCTTTCAATTGGGAGCAAATGTTAAGTTGATCATGAATAAAATACACACATAAATGTCAGCTGGCTCGGCTGCCTGCTTCCTCTGCTCCTCAGTATTGTTGCAATGGATGATGTTGAAGTGCATCAGTGCTGACACTTATCCCATTAAAGCACTAGAAATGCACATCAGTGCTACTGTAATGTTATCATTCGTTTTTTCTCTTCTGGCTGAACAGGCAGTATGATTGATGACAGAAAGCCTGGTTAAGCAGAGAGAAGTTACTGGTAAAATAAACATTTCAATGAGTCATGAATAAAGATTTAAAGGCAAGACAGAACCTATAGKTAAACACAGGCTGTAGATCAATTTTCTTTAAAGAGCAAACTCTTCTTTCAGTYATACCTAAACTTAAAAGACATCTTCAAAAGACAAAAATACACATACCTGAATATAAACTATTCAGATTGAAATCCTGTGAGGCAGCATCAAGTCTAGAACCTGAAAGATATGAAAGTATGATAAAAATASAATCCAAACTCAAAAGATAAAGAACATCAAGAAGTGAGAGAAGCAAAATCTAACATACACACATACTGGGGGGAAAAGGCAGAAAGGAAGAAATCTTTCCTCCACAAAAGTAAAGAGTCTGCCACTCTGTGGCACCTTTTTAAACAACATTTGTAAAGTAGTTTCTTCTGTGACAGAAAAGGGAAGGATGGGATATGTACCATGGTAGCTACATTTCAATATTTTATTTAGGTTTTATAGTTATTCTCAAAATCACTATAGCTATTTAATCAAAATCACAGTCTTTTCATCTAAAAGATATATACATATAGAGAGAGAGAGAGAGAGACGAGAGACAGAGACAGAGAGATTCCCCTGGCAAACAGAAAAAAAAATAATTTCCTTTAGTCTTATTATTGAGATGCTTAAATTTTGACCTCTGATGGTTTTTGTTTGAAGGGTAATTTCAAATTTGCCATAGAAGGGAGCCGCATCCACAGACATTGTCTAACATTTTTGTAGCATGGCACACGAACTGTGTGTTTTTGAGGGATGTCCTTTTCTAGCTGCCAGAGCTGCTGCCTCTCCACTCACCCTTTTCCAGCCTCTTCCAATGCAGTTAATGCCACTTGCTGGTTTTCTGCTGCCAGTACARGTTTTCATGATGCACTCAGCTCTAGGGAATGAGTCCAGGACACCCCACTCAGTTCAACAGATGTGGAAATTAAGATTAGGATAAATCTGAAGGTCAAAAACAAAAACAAACAAAAATGAAAACAAACACAAATAAAAA